>NW_009206572.1:0-962 GCF_000690835.1 Fulmarus glacialis | reverse complement strand
AGAGGACGCCAGGGCGAGGGGAGCTGCACTACCCGGACTCTCCGGGGCACGACGGTGGCTATCCACGGGGCTGGTTTCCCACGCGGGGTTGGGATGGGGATGCGGGAGATGCCGTGCGGGATGGGGGTCTGGAGCACAGCATCCGCAGGGTGGGAGGGAACGCGGAGCACAGGACCCAAAGCAAACGCTCCCAGGGAAATAGGCAGGAACCACACAACCGGGGTTTGCTCTGCGGCAGCGTAACCAGACAAATCTGGAGGCTTTTGCTATTTAAATACAATGTGTAATCACAGACAAAGGGGCCATGGTGGATACAACACACCGGGGTTTCGGCGAGGCATCTGATACACAGTGCCACGCGATATCCTAAGGGGGAAATTAAATCAAGCCAGCATGGACAGAAATACGATTACATGGATCAAGAGCCAGCTATTGAACGGCAAGAGGAAGGTAATTAATTAGACATGGTGGCCCATCTAAAGGGGGATGGGAGAAGAGGAGCCTGGGACAGTTATCAATCGGAGCTTCGTTAAGACGGCTGTCGCAAACGGCCTTAAAGGAGGGCACAGGGGGATGATGTTTGAGACGAGCAACAGCAGAGCCCTGGGAAAGGACCCAGCGACGCCGGGGACAGCCCACAGCGGATAAAACAAAGCTGAAGGAGGATAAACCACAGCTGATGCACAGAGGGGACGTAATAACCCCAAATATTAAAGGCAGGGTGAGAGGAAAAGCCGCCAAGAGCTGCGAGGAGATGGGATGAGCCATCGCGGCGTGGAGGAACCGGCCGTGCTTTG
Organism: Fulmarus glacialis; assembly: GCF_000690835.1. Lineage (NCBI taxonomy): Eukaryota > Metazoa > Chordata > Aves > Procellariiformes > Procellariidae > Fulmarus > Fulmarus glacialis. The sequence continues at coordinate 165 of NW_009206572.1, read as the reverse complement.
CAAGCCCAGCTCACGCCGCACAGCCAGGGCATGGCCAGGGAGGGGGAGAGGTGCCGGGGCCCCACGAGACAGACATTTTCGGGGGGCTTCTAGCACCGGGGGAGAGCGGAAAAGAGATTTCAAGCCGTGCATGGGAAACTTTGCGGTCAGCCCCCGTGTTTGCAA
>NW_009206571.1:1737-1938 GCF_000690835.1 Fulmarus glacialis | reverse complement strand
GCTGATGGAGCCCCGGGGATTGCTCAGGAGGGTTGGGGGGCACGGGAGGGGGGAGGGAAAAGGTCCCCGACATGCACCGGGTGCAGGGGGACCTGGATGTGGTTTTCCTCGCTTTCTGGCCCCTCTATGCAGGGTTTCTGGCCGGGGCAGGGATGTGGGGGCTGCAGAGCGTAGGGGCTCACTGCTGGGTACAGGGTGGGC
>NW_009206571.1:960-1213 GCF_000690835.1 Fulmarus glacialis | reverse complement strand
GCAGTCTCGGGGAAAACCTCCCCAAATCTGGGGTTTGTTGTGTATGTTGGGGAGGGGAGATGCCCGGTCAATGCGCTTCCGAGGGAAACAGGTAAAGGAAAATGTCCTAAAATCCATTCCGGCGAGGGGTGGGGGTGCGAGTCCGCTGGAGAAACCCCAGTAAGGGATTTCTGGCCGAACTCCGCTCCCGTGGCACGACACGAGGTGCGTTTCATCCCTCTTTTGCCGTCGCGACAGGCGGAAGATTTGTGCT
>NW_009206571.1:0-325 GCF_000690835.1 Fulmarus glacialis | reverse complement strand
GGGGGTGACTTAGTTCCCAGCCATGGGTTTGGGCTGCTGCGGGAGGAGATGGCGGCCGTGCCCGTCTGTCTGGGAGAGGGACGGAGGGACAGACCCCAGTCCTCTGCCCTCAGAGGGGACGTGCATCTCCTTTCATTGCAGGATTGGTCCTTTCTGACCGCAGCAGAGATCTCCGCTGGTCCTCGCTGTTGCAGATACAAATGCTCCGGGAATCGCCCTGGGGCTGGGAAGGAGCAGGGAGTCGCTAGTTTTAGCTGGAGGTTTAAAATAATAATCGGTGTTTTAAAATTCCTGGCAGCGGGCAGGAGCTGTCGTCTGCGTTGGG
>NW_009206570.1:4728-5118 GCF_000690835.1 Fulmarus glacialis | reverse complement strand
CCCCCACGCCAGAACCCCCCACCCGGCCTTCTGCTCCGTTAATGGGCACTGCCTTGGTCAGGAGCAAATTTCTTCTGGATTAGCGTCCTCTAAATCGATTAGCTGTCTCGGGCAGGGAACTTTATTCTAATGAAATGTGATTCCAGGCTCCAGTCGATGAATTATTGTGGCAATGAGGGTAAAGTAATCTGTCGTCTTTCTGTGGGTCGTTCCAGGGTTTGGAGAGGAGAGAAACGGAAAAGGCTCGGAGGAGAAATTATAATTAGCAGGGGAGCACGTTACACTATCACGGGCTCACCCACGCTCCCCCCGGCGAGGGAGCTGGGGGGAAAATGGGGAGCTGTGAGTAAAATGTGGCATTTCCATCATGCCGTCAGCGGCAATTTACTC
>NW_009206570.1:0-4659 GCF_000690835.1 Fulmarus glacialis | reverse complement strand
CTTGCAGGTGGGGGGGAAATGCAATATTTGAAATCCTTGTTGCCTGGAAGGAATTGGAAATATCTTTCATGGTCTCAGGCTCGGAGCATGGTCTCAAGCAAGCTCGGAGCAGCAGGACAGCCGGCCAGCCGCTCTCTGCAGGTGTGCCATCGCTCTCCTTGCAGCAGCGCCGCTCCCAGGTGCCTTGCCCTGGCCCTGGTTGTGATACGGGGATTTTCACTACTGCTTCCTCACAACATTATTTGCTTGTGCAGTCGGCTGCCTTTGGAAATGTCAGCCTGGGCAGTAGTTTTCCATTTCATTACCGCGTCCCTGAAGTTTTCCAGGCACTTAAGCCGTCGCCCGCGTTTGCTGTTTCGATGCATCCCTCCTCTGTGTTTGAGTGTTGAATATTTACATTTGATTTTATTCAGAGACCTTGTCTGCTCCCACCTGAGCTCCCTCCCCTTGCTCTGATGCCTGACCACCTCCCCAGCCCGCCTGCTGGCAAACTTTCTGCCGGCTCAGCCGTCGCTTGCTGCCGTGGCTGCAGGTTGCGATGGGCTGGGGGGTTCTGCCGTAAAACAACACCAGGATGTGAATAAAAATAAACACAGGGAAAAGTGCCAGACATGGTAGTTAGGTGGGGAAGCGGAGAAATCTCGTTTTGTTTTGTTTTGCTGCTAAGTGCACGAAACGCTCTCGGTGTTCAGGGCCAGCGCAGGAGCGTGGGGGTGGCACCCTGAGGACGCTGACCTTCCTCACACACATGGACCATGCTGAGTCCCAGTGCCAGCTGCTGCCCCTTCCCCGGGTGTCAACAGCCCGTGCAGCACGTGGCCCACCAGGAGCCGTGGGCAGCAATGCTCTGGGGGGCTGTGGGAGGACTGGGGCGTTGCCACGTTCATGCAAAGCACCAGGAAGCCCCCCTGGGCGGTGGGTACGGGGGGCTTCGTACGGTGCTGGTGGGTGGGAGGGTGGCTGCGGCGATCCGGCGTGCTGGTTCCCAACACGGTGACGGTCAGCCTGGAAGCCGCCTGCCGGGCTGTCGGTACCCGGCTTTGTGTACTTCAAAGACCGTCCCGGGGGTTTCGTGGCAGTTCCCAGCCGCTGCCGGGAGGGCTGTGCTCGCTGGCAGCTCACCTGCGTTTCCCTGAGGCCCGGTGCTCCTTGCTGGGAGCGAGGACCCACTTTAGGATGTGCCTTCCTGCAGCTGCAGACATCTGTCTTTGCAGCGTCTCCAGAAACAGGAAGCCTTTCCGGGGGTCCTTGGCATCATTCATGGGTTTTATGTTCTCCTTCCTTGTCCTGGCCGCAGGCAGAGATGGCTCGCGGTGCTCTATCACTTTCCTTTGCCCCCACACGGCATCATCTGTCTGCTCTCTGCCCGTGTCTCTGAACCGAGAGCTGCTGCAGCTCATTACGTGCCTTCTTTCTCTCCACAAATAACCCGGTTAATGCCGAACTGGGGCAGGGCCGAACCATGCTGGGCACTACACCGAGCGCTCCGCTTTGGAGCGGTTACTTCTGAAAAATCCTGCTTGGGCAAGTAGAGAAAATAGTACAGAGTTTCCACGCGGGGCAGGACAGATGGGAGCCTCCCCATCTTCCTTTCCCGGAGGGACGCAGAGGTCATTGAGCCCATCGCTGTTTGGCAGTTCATGTGCCCGGCACTGAAGTGAGGGTCCCTTTGGGTGCGACCCTCCGGCAGCAGTGAGGACCGCTTCGTTAACTGCTTCATTAACCCATTCTTGCTGCCTTGGCCAGTTACTCTCCTGCCAGCAGCGTGGGGAGGGGAGGAACGGGCAGAGCCGTTCGAGCTGGGTTTCTGAAGCGTCTCAGCCACCGTGAGATAAAGATCTGAGTCATGAAAGTTGCTGTTCGTGTTTTGTTGCAATAGGAAGTGATGGGCAAGTGCTGAGAAAAGCTGAACAGGAAGGATGGAGAGCGGTGGTGTGACCCCTGCTCAAAGTGTCTGCGGCAAAGCAGGCTCTACCCTGGGCTAAAATGTCCAGAAACTGAGAAGGATCAGGGCTGGATCCAGGTCAGAGAAGCGGAGGCAGAAGGGTGAGGGCTCTAATTAACCATCAGCTTCCTCAAACTGGGAGGCAGCTGCTGGAAATAGAAGAGCGGCCGGAGCAGTGTGAGTCAAAGGAAGCAGCTTCTCGCCTCCTTCGCTGTCGGAGCCCCGAGCCCCCGCTGCAGGATGTCACGCCGGGCTGAGCAGTGCCGGTGGGCTTGGGGGGTTGCCAGCAGCCTGACCGCCAGCCGCTGCCACGGGCTTTTTTTGAGCGGTTTACCAAAACATGCGTTGCAGGTTTGGACCATTTCTAGCACAGGTGATGGGAGGAGCAGGCAGGAGCCTGTGATGCCTCATGCATCTGTGACCAGATGTTCCTGAGTCCCACGCAACTCTTATCTCCCTGAAGCTGTTTTTACTGATTTTAAAGTTTTCTATAAAGTGGCATCTCGCTACCGGGGCTCCGGTGAGCCAGTGCCCAGGGCTGCAGCTGGCGAGCGGGGGCGGAGGTCAGGCTCCTGCCTTCTCTGCGAGGGCTCGCTGCGGGAAAAGGGGCTGCCTTCCCCTGCCCCTCCAAAGTGAGCAACGGCCCCAGCCCACAAGCCAGGTAGAGGCTTCCTTCTTGCTTTCTCTTTTTTTCTTTTTAAAGCTGCCCCTTTATTCCCTGGCATGACCTGCCTGGCGATACACAGGCAAAGTCCACCACTGCCAGCAAACCCTCCTGTTTCCCGCAGCTGGGCTGTTCCCCTTCCCCTTCGAATGGGGCCGCTGAGGGCAGACGCCTGCAACCTCGCCTTGTGTCCCCGGGACTTGAAACCTCCTCCTTCATCTTCCTGGAAATCCAACTGTCTCTCCAGGAGACCTGACAGTCCTTCTGGCTTCATTTCCCTTGGATATTCCATGCCTTTCATTGGGAATGTCGGGAAGCTTTGCAAAAACGTCCTGGCCTGGCAAGGCTCCCGGGATAACTCCAAATGTTATTGATTTGGGGGTGGCAAGATGACGTGGCCAGGGTGCTGGGCTGGTGGGCAGTGGGGGGATAATTTTAGCTGTGTGATCAGGCAGTCCTTCCAAGGGCTAACTTTGTTTTTCATGAAGTGCAGAACTTTTATCTCTTAAAATACCATGGAAATAATTGATGTCTTCAGTGTGTTACTCAAATCTGATCTGCTATTTGAGCCCAGTCAATAGTCCCATTCATCCTACAATGGGTTCTCTGTCCCTCTGGCAAACATTTTGCCATACGAAGCCACGTTGAGTGTGTGAAGCGAGGCATACGGTGATGCCTCGGCTGGGCAGCAGTGCAGTGTGCTCCCGTGGTCACAGTAAAAGGCTGAGCAGAAGCTATGGCACCTCCTGGATCTTCAATCTTGGGGCCATCTCAGACAGATCGCTTAATTTTTCATGTGCTTTAGCATGTCCGAGCAGTTTTGGGTTTTTCACTTGAAGCATGGCTCATAGGGTATATGTATTTGTAAGCTTTCCGTGGTAAAATGAAGTTTCGGGATTTGGGGAGGCGGGATTTGGCCTCCCCGTGTGTGCTGGTGAGATGGGACTCGGTGCTGCGTTTCGGCCGGAGGCCGTGCATGCGGTAAAGGCACCAAAGTGGGGTCTGGGGGTGCTGCAGGGCCCCGGCGTGCCCCAGCAGCAATGCTCTCCCTGCCTCGGGGGGTCCCGCGTGGGGCGAGTGCAGGGACTGCGCCCGTTGCACCGGTCCTTGGGGTCACCTCCCACTTGGTGTGGTACCCTTAAACCTTGATCTCCGGCACGTGCCAAGCCAGGGCAGCTTTTCCGCAGGGTTTTGCGCGCGAACGCGATGGCAGAAGCTGCTGCCGGAGGTGGGGTAGTCGCTGCTCATCTGGTTTTATATATTTACTCGAATGATGAATCAAAGTGGGAACCTGCCAGCAGCTGCAGTCCCGTCCTAAATCACTGATTAACTCCAACCGCCCAGCAGAGAAGTTATTTAATAAACAAATCATTGCTAATTATGTATGAAAGCGGCTTGGGGATTGTGCCAGGTCCAGAGGACCATGGTGTCTCGCAGGAGCAGGGCTTTTGCTGACCTCCGCTGGGAAGCGCAAAGAGAGAGGATTTAAACCTCTTGGAACAAATAAAGCATTTAATGACGCTGCCCTGATGCTCCGTGCTGACCCCAGCACTGCATGGGCTGGGCCCCTCTGGGGGCTAAATTTTGATGCCAGTGGCTGCGAACGCTGGTTTTCAGGCACAAGGTGCTCGTTGCTGGATTCCCCTGCAAACCGCGGGGCCGTGGTTCGGTCAGAGCACCCCAACCTCAGCAGCGCGGCAGGCTGCTCGCTTGCGTCTGCGGGCCAGATCCAGTCGTCCGTTCCCAGCTCCGGCCTTTCCCAAACACCATCCACGGACAGCCTTGAGCACCGCAGGGCACTGCATGAGGCCACGGTGGCTTTGCTCTGGCGTTGTGCCCGAAGCTCCGGCTTGCCGGGTGGTCGCCGGCGATGGGTGCTTGCTGTGGGGTCAGACACCATATTGGCTTTTTCTAAGCACCCTTGGCGGGCTGTAATCCGGCTGTTTTGGCTGCTGATTAGAGCGGCTGTTCACTGGATTACCCGTCCTGGCTGGCCCCTGCCCGCTGTGGGGTTGCTCGGTGCCAGCTGCTGCGGCCTGGGGAGGTGTGG
>NW_009206569.1:645-1030 GCF_000690835.1 Fulmarus glacialis | reverse complement strand
TGGTTGTTCCAGCTTTCCCGCCCCCCATGCTGTCCATCCCATCCCCAGCTCCGGCTCGGGGACACCACTCGGGGACACGTTTCCCGTTGCAGACCTTGCGAAGAGGAGCCCAGTGCTCCCCTCCCTCCAAACTGCTGCCCGAGTGGGTGCCCCCCACCCTGCCCATGCGGCCCCTCTCCCCAAGCCGGGACGGATCCTGGCTGCCCCGGGAGGCGCGTGCCAGGGAGGGGAGGAGGCGAGTGGTCCCTGAGGATGCTCCTGGCTCTGGGCATCCCCAGAGGGGGTCTTGGGGGGGTTAACCCCGCATCCCACGCCTGCCTGACGTGGCTGCCTGTGCCAGCAGCCCGGTGAGGAGCGGGGGGGCAGCGGGGGGAGGGCAGGGGAA
>NW_009206569.1:0-223 GCF_000690835.1 Fulmarus glacialis | reverse complement strand
GTTTTGCCATCCCCGGCTGGTGACGTGCTGGCACAGACACCCTCCTGCCAGCTGGGGTCCCCCATGGACCCCGACATCCCCCAGCACCCCCAGGCGGGTGAGGAGCCCGGGGAGATGCCGCGTGATCCCCGTGGGCAAGGGCAGGGCTCAGTTTCACAGGGACGATGCAGAGCCAGGGGGGTCTGTGACTTGCAGCCCCGAGGGGTGGTCAAGGGGCTCACGG
>NW_009206568.1:51889-70203 GCF_000690835.1 Fulmarus glacialis | reverse complement strand
CAACAACAACAACAAAAAAGGGGCTTACCCCGCAGAAGCGTCCCCAGGTGACAGCAGTGCCAGGCGGGACGCACCACCAGGAGAGGCACTCCTCAGCGTGATTCCTCCCTGCTTCACCACCCGCTCGGGGCAGCCCCATTCCTGCACTGAATTTGAGCCGATTACACGGACCGTGCTGGTCGAGTCACTGGCGTACGTGCGAGCGCCTACCACCGCGCTTCTGAAGGACAGAGACGGAAGCACCTTGCAGTGCCGAAAGAGGAGAACTAGCCACAGGACCTGGAAGGGGCAGCCAGCACCCCACAGATCTTCTCATTACACCTTTCGCCAGCTGTGAATTTGGGAAACCTGGTCCCAACTCCTGGGAAATCTCTGCACTGAGCTCCCCTGCCATCCATAACCAAAACCATACACGCCGTTATGCCTCTGCGTGATGGGGACGCAAGTCATTCAGTGACCAAGTGCGGGGCGCTTGCCAGCGCCGCAGGGCAGAGGGGGGGTCCATCCTCTCAAATGACGAACGCTTCCCGCAGGACTGAGGTGTGCCGACATGTTTAACGATGACAAGCAACTTACTCTAGTTCAAAGTGTTTGCAACCACCAAGAAAATAAAGAGAATAAAAGCCGCCTCGCAGCTGAAGCTGTGTCTGGTCCAGTGATTTGGGGTGTCAACAGAGAAACACCAGGAACAGAGACAGAAGTACAGTATTTTGATGGGCTTTTCTACATAATGTGCTATATTATACCTTTTTTCTTTTTCTAAAACAAAAACTCCCTTGAAATAAACAGACCCCAATAGGCTAATACAAGTTACTTTACAGGAAGCACCACGTTTGCAGATGGTAGAAAAGCATCCATTTTAGGGGAAACAAAACCTCCAACACAGAGGGTTTGACTTTTATTCACTGCTCCTGCTATAAAGAAAGATCTCCATCAAAACAGGCCAGAGTTTGGGCAGTCAGAAGGAGGATGAGGTAATGCCAATCTCTATCTTTCTTTTCAGAGAGTCATTCTTGATGCATGGTAATCAGTTAGCCCATATGCATCTCTCTGCAGGAAAGGATCGCTTGAACTTTCCTAGCGCAGCCACTGGGGAAAATACAGAAACGTGGGAGAAGAAAATACAAAGACCTCACAAATGCAAAAACCTTTGCCTGCCGAGCACTAAATGAGAGAACATTCTTGCAGATTAAAAAACTGCTGTAGGAGTGGGAGAAGCTTCAGTTACACACAACTAACTGGAAAGTAAACCAATGAGCAGTAATGTGCACAAGAAAGCAGGTATCTATGGAGATGGTATCCAACATTTACAACCAAGTCAGTTTTAAACTACTCTAGACTCCTGGTTTATGGTCAGAGGAGAACAAGCTAAGATGCTGCAGCAACACATTATTAATTTTAAAATATTTGGAGAGGGCCTGTGAATAAGAAACTTCAGATTTTGCCAAATGTAGTGAGGAAAAAAAAAAGTATGTTTTTATGTTCTGAATTCAACTTCAAGCCTAAGACAAAGACCTGGAGTAGGATAAATGGAGACAACTCTTCATACTCAGCAAAAAAATCAAGGATTTAGGGGGAGGAGTCCTACAAAGGCCTAGGTTTGTTAAAGCAATAAAGGATTTCGGGTACTCCTATTTTTTAGCATTAAAACTTACTTCATACACTTTCATTCATAGGGCACAGCTTTCAGAAGACATGTATATTTCATCACGGTCTGAAAAACGTGGAAACGTGACCTGTCACTAGGCACCCAAGTGCACTTGGTACTCTGATTGGCATCTATTTTTCATTTCAGCCTATCGAGGAATGAGAGCAAACCACCGACTCCTCCCTGATGCTGCACTTTGCCATTTGATTATTCGGGAATGGAGAGCAACAGTAGCAAAGTCAGAACATGCAGTTTAAGGATGTTTCATGAAACTTTAATGAAAAGCGGCACTTTCAAAGTAAATTCTCAAAAAATTGCCTGGTTTAAAGATTTTGGTTTAATTCACATAATAATTCTTTCATTATTTTAGAATGAAAGGTCCCGCAAAAAATCAGAGCTTAAATGAGCACAGAGCTTACCAGGGACTTTCCAAGGCTCTGTCTTAATTTTGTATATTTGTTGATGAAATACTGGCTTTCCCAAGCTCACTGCTGACAGTTCCCCCCCCCTTTTTTTTTAAAAAAAAGAGCCTTTAAATTAGTTTTCTTTTGTCTATAATTAAGAAATTCTAAGCTATGAGATACCTCTTTTCATCTTGTTTGGGGTGTGCAAGCAGGCTTCCCATGAGAAGGGAATCCTTAGCATAGTTTCTAGATTTCAGTGGCCTGTGTTTCAGGTCACAGGTGTGAGAGCCACCCTCCACGGCAGCATACAGAATTCAGCAGCAAGTGCCTTCCACCAACTACGAAGCTGAGTCAACCTTTTAATCTCCGCTGAGTTTCCACAAAAGGACTTTACCCTAATGCTTTTCTCCTTTGCCCTTCCTGTTTGAATCTTCCCGTCTATCTTTCTGTATTACCCAGCCCGTGAAAGAGCTCATTACACCTAGTTTTGCCTTAGTCAAAACCATAAAGATGCCTTCTGGAGCTCTTTCCCCCACACTCTTCCAGTATCTCAAGAACACATCCTTCTTGCTACTCACCAGTAATCTTTCTCTGTCCTTTTGTCTTGCTTCATTCTCTGTTTCACAAGAAAAAAAAAATGTATCTCAGAGGGTGGATGGTTTTGTAGTTAAAGGCATCCAAAGACATTCCAAGTTACAGTTTTCAGTTTTACCACATACTTTAGTCCCATAAACGACCATGAGAAAGTTGTTCAATCCCTCTGAGATTAAAGTTGTCCATCCTCTGGAAGAGGAGCACTGTTACTCAGAAGTGAGAGTGTCTCTTAGCTCCACCTAACTGAGAAGATTTGCCCGCTACCCGATTCAATTCTCCACGTAGAAGTCTCTGGCTTAAATTCAGTTGTGCTTCCTTGACCACCTGCCCTGGCCAGGATAGGAAACTTAGTAAGCTGGTGCACAGCCAGTTTTTGAAGATGTAACGCAGTGAGAACAGCAATACTGATTGTAACTCCTCATCATACCCAGTCTTCGTCTTTTACTACAACTGTGGGTTTAGATCAGAGTTTGTAGCCTGGTTATTCCTTCTTTCCACTCAAGTTAACTAGTTGCAGTGAAGCTCTAAGTAATTATGTAGGGCAAAAAAAGTCCCAGTCATTATGAAAAAAAAACGTAAATTTAAAATAAACAAACAGCACTTTACATTCTCTTTGCCTTTCTCCTTCCCCCAACATCTCTGAACATCACTCTTCAGTTTTTCTCAACTTTTATACTTTCAGTGCATTATACTTGTGCTCATGGAAAGCTGAAAAACTTCCTTTAGGCAGTAACTCTTGCCCAAGAAATTCATGCTCCCTCAACCTAAACATAAAATTCAGACTTCAATTAAACTACTAGGAATTTCATACTGGCACTTCCATTGTGCTAGATGTTTTCTTGCTGCTTAGTGTCGGACTTCAAAGTGAAGCCGAGTTTTACCCTGGAAATCTTCTCAACAGAAACAACTTAAAACATTTAAAACATGGAGTACTTTTAATATTGTGGTAAAATACAACCCTTGTTTTCAAACAAATCAGACATGCAAGTACCATAGCAGCTCTTCTAAAAAACTCTTCATTCTGTTTACCTAAAAAATGCCTTGTTACTGCAGTGTTGTACTCCTGTATTTACAATGAGAAGTGCCTTTAAAATGGAGCTGAATTTTTTAGGCATACCCTACTTTGATTCAAAATCAGTCCACTACTACTGGTAGCAAACTTAAGCTGTAACGTTAAGAACATAAAACTAAATTTTTAATAGAAATTGTTTCTATGTAACCTAATTATCCAGGTTACTATCTGAGTCATCTTGTTACTAGGCTGAAAAAAAAACACAAAAACCAAAGCAATACTTTGTCTAACGACATTACTGAATCACAAGAAATGAATTATTTTCTGTGGAAAGCAGTGATTTAAGCATTATAATATCACCCTGTACAAACAGTACTTTCAAAACATGCATATTTGGATCTTAGACTCATTTTAAGTAGCTTTCATGAAATTTTTCTAGCCTTTTCTAGCCTTAATTTTAAAATTAAGTACAAGAAATTTAATGTATCAGCATAAGCTCAGTTAAAGTTGCTTCCAAATTCTAGGCTGACGGATTTTATAATCCAAGCTGAAAGGTGCCAGGAGAGGTTGTGAAGAGTGTCTCTATCCCTCTACCAGTCTTCTCAACCCCAAATCCTTGCCGATTTAGTTTTCTCCATCCTGCAGACTCTCTCTGCAAGAAATGGCTGCACCCTCAAAATGGAGATCCACCACTGAACAAGTCTCACCTCTCTTTGAAACACTCTCTGAGGAGGTTTTCCATTCCCCCAGAGCCAGAAATGCACTATCAACAGCCCCTTTTAATGTGATTGTCTTGTTGAGGGTGGGTGCCAACCTACCTTTTCTACCAAGCTCCTTCCTGCATCTAAGAGGATCTAAGAAATCCCTTATTTGGTGTGGCCTGTCCTCTAAGACATGAAGACTCAGGGTGATAATGGGTCAATACAGTCTAAAGATAGATCAGCCTGCCCTAACAGCTTAATAGCTTGTTACAGGGAGCTGTAGCACTTAATAAGGCAAAGAACAACAACTCTGCTACTGCAGGGTGCTGCTCCCAACTGCTGGGAGTAGCACTTCCGAACTTAGCCAAAAAATAATTTTAAAAAAAAAAAAAAAAAAATAGAGACACACAACTTGTGTTCATCATCATTTTACTACTCATCACTAAGTCAATCTCAGAGCTGATGACAGTATCTGCATATCCCAGACGCAAAGCCCATGTTTACCAGGTGATGCTGGCCAGAGATGGAAAGGATAAATCACCTCTGCCTACTCACTCCCTGAACTGGTACCAGGACAGGCTCTCCAGCAAATTGCTGGAAATGGATGCCATCTCCAACACATCTCCTGATCATTAGTTTAAAGAGAAAACAGGAAAGCTGTTGGACTGGCAGCTCTTCCGCTTTCCCTTGCTGAACTCCAGCACTGGATCACCAGCTTGGCTGACGGTTACAGGTCTTCACCCAGTCTTATCCTAAGTGTCTATCAAGCACTGCCAAGGAAGAGCCCTGACACCACACTGCAGACTCAGGACACACAATTTGGAAGAACGCAGAAGCTCGACCTTCTTCATTAGTTAATTCCCCAGAAGGAGTTCTGCTCTTCCAGGGAATGTCAAGTTTTGTTGGAGGAAGCAAAACCGGTAACAAATCCACAGTATCCATAGGACTGACATTTTCAAATAAAACTTGCACGACAGTTAGAATAAGTGCCTTTTGCTTTAAGCGACCTTGCCAGAGCCCATCAGCTTATACCCCAGAGGAGGCCCACCTCTCCTATCCGAGGCTGCTAAATTGGCACTCTTGATGCATACCATTTTCAGATTTGAAAAATCTGCGGGTTTATATTTTGCAAGGGAAAAGGACCGGCTATTGCACGCATGTCTAGAAAAAAAATTGAAAATAAAAATGCTAGTACTGCTAGATCACTGCAGAGGTTGGGTTCCAACTTCTTTCCATATTAAAAAATACGGTGATATTTTGGACCTCATAGGAAATAACCAAAATTGCTACAGTGCTTCCCCTGTGAGCAAAACAAGTCAGGAATAGAAACGTATGAGCCACTGCCCCAAGTGCTCCAATGGTACTTCGAGGTGCATCAGACTGTGCTGAGCAGCGAAGCATCCCCGAAGCGCTGTAACTTCGGTTAGAACTTGTAATTCAGAGATCTCCCAGTGACCCCATTATCAGCGTAGCATAGAGAAAACAGAGCTGGTCTCGGTATATGAAGGCAATGACTATTCAGGGACCTTTAATCAGAAGGAATTTAACTGAACAAACAGCCGTGGCTCCCACAGAAGGGCTGAAGTACTTTTAAAAATTGAAAGTGGCTGACCGTATGCTTTAGAACAATAAGATGAAATTATTACACTAAAACCCTTTAATTAATGCATGCGACAGAAGCTGTGATTTTTAAACCCTAATCTCCCTGTCATTTCATTTTTTAAGAAATAGTAAGAAGCACCCATCTGCTCAAGCTGCCACACGAGGCCCAAAGTTCTGTTCTCACACCAGTTTTGTGCCGGATGTCTCAATAAATTTACTGCTTATTTACATCAGCCAAAATGGCGAAGAAGGCTGCTGATCTCCTAAGTTTGCCCTCCTGCAAAAAGGGCCAAAATACATTTTGCTGTTACACACGTCATTTTTCCCCCTAAAAGCAGGGGCTTGTTCTGCCCCCCCAAAGAAAACCCATAGGGCATTCTGAAAACCCTGACAGATGTTTAATTACAGAGGCACTAGCAGGCATTATTTTGAGAAGGTCAAACGCAGAACGACTGTAGCTGACGACCAAATGGCTAAAGTGTCTGCTGTACCACTAGTGAGGCAAAAACTTCGCTAATCCACATTTTGCTAATTCAAACACCTAATAATTCACATGCAAGCAAAAAGCTGCTAGTAGCGCAACACGTCTGAATAACCATTTAATAGCAGGAATCTGTGGTGTGATCTCATGTTACTAGGGGTGTATTATGAAATACAGCAAACAGCAGTCAGTGCTATGTTATGAAATATCAAACCGAACTCTCATTCTCAACATCTAAGAACAAAGTACCTTTTGTAATGCAGGTTTCTTCCCCCCCCCTGCACTTATTAATTCATGAAGTTCATTCATTTAAATAGGTCCTTTAGTCACTGATGTAAATGAACAGGGATCTACAGTACGTCTGTGGGCTGTGTGGCAGGAAGAGAATAGAGATGACACTGCCTTCTCTGCTGTTATTTCCAGCTGTTTCTTACAAATTTCTCACTGATTCCCTGGAAGTTCTCACACTAGGTTGCAATTAGAAACCTTTCTTTTAATCAGAAAGTTAGAAAATCCTATTTTGACCTATTAAAAAACCAAAACAAACAAAACCTAAAAATGCAGACACCTGGACCTGTAACTAAAATTTCTTGGATGTGCCTCTGAATGGAGCGGGACCTGCCCCTTCTTTGCTCAGTCAAATTCAGCAGCGATTAGTCTTCATCCCTTATCCACCCTCACAGCTGAGAGCGAGGCGGACGCGCTTTGCCGGGTTGTTGAATTGTGTACTGAGCATGCACCAACACGAAATACTGTGCTAACAGATTTAAGCATGCCTCAAAGCACATTGTTCTGACAGCGCCTGGGTCTCCGTCATCACTCTCGTAACTATCAATGATTCTGGTTAATTTTACAATCACAAGAGGTACAAGCCTCCATCTGGTTAGTCTGCATATTATTGCAGAATTGGAATCACACTGATCAACAAAATATGTTGGCCACTAACGCTCTGTTAAGGTGGACTGGTGAGTGCAGAACAGCCCTACTTTCAGCTACACTGAAGACCCACCGCGAATACAACGGAGCAGAGCACGAGGATCGGCATTTTGGCATTCCCGGGGGAGAAGTGCCTGACGCTCCAGGGCTGCCGGGGGAGGCACGGCAGCTGGATCAGGATTCAGGTGCACCAGCAGGACTGCTTGGTAACCTAACGCAGCGGGTTCAGTCTCCTGAACACCTGCAGCGTGGACGGCAAAAGCCTGCCAAAGACATACTGAAGGGAAGAGATTTCCTCGTTTGATGCCTATGACTGAAGCAACCTTGTGAGCACAGGTGGCAGGGTTTCCAAACGCTTTTTGTTCCCTGCTTGTGCAAATGCCAAGTAGAACAGCACCCTTGCCCACAACGGAGTAGTGGCGTAGCTGTTACTGCAACGCAAGCCACTGCCACCCCCGTCATCCCTCGCCAAGAAGCTCTGCCTCACAGGTCTGATGCGGAGAGCAACCGTGGTGTCACTCCGAGGATCCTCACGCCAAGAGTCCCAAGGCTACATCTGTGCCAGGAGCCAAAACCGGACACCCACAGGACACTCACCATGGATGCAGATATCCCAGCAAGGCTGCTATTTGTGTTGTTACAGCCAAAATCCCCTTGCTCTACACAAAACCCACTTGGCTGACACTGTTGCATCTGCACTAGGGGTCCCTTCCACCAGACCTATACTGGTCAGGGGGTGACATCGCTATAAAGCCTAACACAGACAATTCGGCTAGCAGAGCCTGCAAAACAGAGTGCATCTAGGTCTCCTGCGAAAGAGACGTTTCTTGCTAATCTTCCAATTGTGGGTTACTTTTGGCTATTGTCACGGACTAGGACTCCCTCCCATCCCCTTCTGTCTTCCAGTACAGGGGCCAGTTGATTTCTCCCAAGACTGGCTGAATTTTATTCTTATCTGCTAAATATGCCCTTCATGTGAACTCCTGGTAGGCAGCATGTTCAAATGCAGAACTAAGTCTCTGTAGATCTGTACCTACAGCAAATTCTCAAACAAACTAGCAAAAACCCAAATTACCGTGCTTAAAAGCAATGTACTCCGTAAGCAAAACAAATGCAAAATTAAAGACCCTCTTCTCATTTTGAACTTCAGGAAACACTTCTCCAGTAAGACACTGAGTAAACCGATTTAAATGCTCTTAGAACTTCAGCTTACTCTGTAACGCTAAATTTGCATCTGAGGCTCTTCATAGCACAGTGTATGTAATGGATGATTATACAATGGAACTTCCTTATGCATACAGTTAGGAAGCAAAACACCTCAACCCTCGTATTGTTCCAATCTGTTTTTTTGTATTAACCTACCAGGCAAACAGAAGCAGGCCATGAGCGAAAGGCAAGCATCTCTGCTTTTCTCTTCTTTTCTTGAGGAAAACTCCCCACAGCTCTACTCACGTCTACTCACCATCAGCCACGGTACAGAAACCCCCAACCACATTTTATTTCATTCACCCAATATTATTCTAAATATATACAAGAAGCCTGTTATGATCCTGCTGAAGTCACTGATGATACAACTATTAACCTCAAAGGAAGGAGAACTGGTCCAAAGACTATAAATAGATAATATGCAGTAAATTCAGAGCCTCTCCCAGCTCTGGACATCTCGAGTTTTTAAAAACCCAGTGGCTCCATGGCATAAGCAATGAAAAACAGGTTACGGACCTCAGCCACAGGAATTAATAAAAGTGACCAAAGGTCATCTGTAGTCTATCAATCACTATATCGTTTACAGTTCATATTACAGGAAAAAGGTATGAATGTTGTCAGTGTTGTACACTGGCTACTCTGAGATCTAGCATGAATAATTGATAGAGGTTATCCATTTGAGTCCCAGTCTATTATTCAAACCTCTAAACCTGCTGTTCACCAACAGCAAAGAGCACTGCAGATGAAGGATGGAGGGCCTCTATAGGGAACGATTTTCAATGATGCAAGCAGTGATGAGGGAATGCAGATTATCTGAAAACAAAAGATGAATTTTTCTGAGACCCAAGGCAAAGCAGCAAAACAGCATTTCATGTCTACCTATTTTGCACAATTTACTGTCAAGAATAAAATACACCAGCTAAATCTGAACCTGAGGTTTCAGTCTCAAATCTCTTAAAAGCTTGGTTGTTTGAGTTGAAGGCTGAGAAGTGCATTTGTCTCACATTCCCTTACATATTTTGCATTGAGCATCTAGTATGCGTCTTCCTGATAAAGTGACTTTGACCTAAAATCAAAGAATAAAGAGCCTTACCATTATGGACCAAGGTTTTGATGTTACTTTTAAAATACGTAAACAATAAACCAGGAGTAGCTATATTTACAAACTACACTGGTCGCCTGAGGAACTGAGACTTGCAACACGACCTACGCTGTATTTATTCTGACACAGCCGTTACCCAGTTAATCCACGATGGCATTAATTCCAATGGTAGCAAATGGCAGCCTACCTTTGAAATTTGGAGCAAGGTTTATACACCAAATAAGAATCTGTTAACTACTAACAGTCCTACTAACTACTGCCTTGTAAGACAGGGCAATTTATTTACAGTTCACCATGACTGAACTGAAGAATCACCATCTCGGACTCTCTCTAAGTCCATACTGCAGGGAGCAAACCAGACCATAATTTCATCTTAGATTTAAGAAGGTCAAGCTCACTGAGCTGCCTTTGTATGGTTTATAATGTCAGAATAATCCTTTACTACAATGACAGCCTGAGACATTGAATGGCATTGTCTAAGAACAGCAGCCCCACTGTTTACTCCTTACAGCAGTAGCTCATCAGCGGCATTTGAACAAGCTACAATATAGCTACATCCTTTGACAAGCAACACCTGAAACACCTTCGGGACCCAACAGAAATGTAACATTTTTTTCATTAAATGTGAGAGGCAAGTAGTCAAAAGAAAGATTTCTCTGCAAATTTAGGGACATCAGAGCCTGCTTTTAATTCCCTTTGCCGAAACACAAGGCCCTGTCTAGACACCAGCCTCAAGGCGCTCTCTTTGCATACAAGGCAGGCCAGGGTATACTGGAAGTGTAAGAATTGTCAAAAAACCTGTTTGGGCTTCGGCAAATTAGTAGTATATATTCTGTAGACAGCACAGTTCTTAGGCTTATGTCTGACAGAAGCAAAAAAATGCTACAGTCTTTTTGACAAACTCAAACTTTCCTTGCCAAAAGCCATCCTCTCTCCAACTGAGCCTGTTAGAAAACCGGCCTGAAGAAGGCTTTGTTCAAATCTCTACTTTTTCTTACCAGGAGACAAATTTTGTTTATTTTGACCAAGTTTTGGAGCCTGCATACTTTGGTCTTGTGGACTCCAAGATCAGTAATACTGGTTTTGTACTTGACTTCTTACAACCTCCCACTCATCATTTCCACCAACTCCGTGGTGCCACTTTTTGACCAGAAACTAATTAACATCCTGCCTGAACAAAACGGCAGCACCCCTTCTCTCATGCTTCCTGTAAACAGCAAAACCTAATCCCGCTTCCACCTTCACTTTAAAATATTTTTCTCCCACCAAGCTCTGGTACAACGGCTTGCGTGTAGTGGTCAGGCTGTAGACACTTCACACACGTACAGTCGGTGGTTGCTTTTGATGGGGTGGATCCTCAGCTATTCCACTCCTGAGGCTTACGGATACAGACTTCCAGGCAAGTGAATGAACCTGGTTTGAAACACCATTTTGGCGACAGGACAGTTGAAGAGACTGAACAGTTTTCACTAAGAAATTTACAGCAGAATTGGCTGAACCCTTGGTATGGTGGCAGGGTGGGGAGAAGGGAAGACTGAGAGGGAAACAGATTTGATTGCACACAAATAACTTATCACTGACTTAACTCTGTTGCTTCCACATAATTCCTCAGCTAGTTACAAAGTTAAAAGGCCCGTACAATATTTGAAGTGGCTAGGCAAATACAAACAGCAACATTTAGTAAATCAATTATGAAGATTAGCTTTGCCTCACAACATCTGAGCAAAATACAAGATCTAAAGCTCAAATGAACTTCATAATGTAGGAAAAAACTAATTGCACTTTAAAGAAAGTCTAGTAAAATTACTGCACAATCAGAAGGCAGTAATTTATTAATATGCAATGATCGTGTATTTCTGTTCTTTTTAGTTAGGCTTAGATCTGAAGTATGAGCCTTATATGGCAAGAAGCTTTGATGACAGTCATTTATTTGGGAAAGCTTTTCCAGCCTTTTTGTTTCACACAAGTGATTTGAATGTTTAAAGCATTTAAAGAACTTCGTATATAGGTATTAATAAAGAGATGTTGTCTTTTCCATCTTTTATATTTTCATTAAGCTTTTAGTGAAAATGCAGCTGCTGACTTATAAGGGATTCAAAAATAATATATATACAAGCAGGCAGCCATTTTCACAATCTGGCAAGCAACACATTTCCATAAATAACAAAGAATACAGGGTCATGATATCAGCTGTTCAGAAATTCCAAAAAGTCACAATGCCTCTAATTTTGCAGTAACTATTTGCCGGACTGTTTTTATTTATGGCTTGAAACTGAATTTAGAAATGCTTTCCCTGAACTTTAAACACTATGCTCCCAACTGACTGGCTGTCTCTGCTGTTTTCTCACTCGACTTCCACGTATCTGTGTCAACACTGGCCCACAAGCTGGGCTTGCAAAGGTTTGTGAACATCTGAATCTGCTCCTCACGTGTTTGCATGCACACACTGCACACACGCATCAGGTTATTTGTTCACATACACGGTCAGCTGCCTTGTTACCTGGCTCTTCAGGCGCATAACATTAATTGCACTGTACAGCAGCTTTAGATAATTAGACACAGCTGTCTGAAAATAGTAACACGCAGTGGGAAATCCTGCTGGAAGACTTTGGTCATAAACACTTTCATAGTTCTCAGATACACTATTACCTACTCCTTAACTCTCCGTTTTGATCCCTGTTTAAAGTTTTCTCTTACTTTTCCCTAGGGGACTTTGCCAAGCATTCCACTCGGAAATGATTCTCTGACATTGTCACTCAGCTTCCTTCTAATCAAAAAAATCATATATATAATTTTGTGAAAACGCAAGCTGTTTCCTTAAAAGAACCAAGGAAAAGAAAATAATAGATGGACAAAAAGGGGTTGTTAATTTTTTCTTTTAAATGGCATGTGAAATAATGCATTTCACGTATTTCTCCCCCCCCCAAAAGCTGACAATCTTTCCAGAAAGAGACAGAAAGCGCCACTTGGGGGGGGGGGAACCCAAAAAACCCCACAAAACCCAAACACCAAAATTGGCTCAGATCTGCTCAATTAATCTTCTTCCACAAACATAAGTTACAAGCCATGTTAGCTTAGAAGCTGATTTTGACAATCTCATTACCTCATGATTCAGGTGACTGAAAAAAAAATTCCACGTAATATTTGTTCATAAAAATTATGAGACTATTCTTGTTATTTCTCATTTGAAAATATAAACAAGTCAGATCTCAGACATCTTGAAAGAATGGCTTGTTTCATTTTGTTGTATTGGAGGGGGTGTTTAAAAATAAAGTGGGAAAAGATTATACTAGTGATTGTGAAAGCATGAAAAGTCAACAGGCACAAAGGCATACATAGAAATAAATACAGCAAAATAAAAATAAACGTGTTTATCCAATCTGACTGCATATCTGGCATCCCAGAACCAGAGTACAATACTAGTTTTAAGAGCGTAATCAAGCGATTTCTTCATTGGTTTCAGGAGTCCAGATACAGAAGACTTTATGAGAAGAGCTGTGATAACACATTAACCCCAGAAATTAGAGCAGAGAATATCCCTTTAATTTTAATTCATGAGCTAAGATTTTTTTTCTTCCTTTTTTCTAACTGCCTCTAACTGTATTTCTGGTCTTACACTTCAAGTGAGCACCAAGCTAGTAGGGGATTTCCTAAGCGGGATTACCCGTGTTTCTTCAGTTCCTGCTAGCTGCTTACAGTTGTACCTGTGACAATTTAACTGAGCTGGCTGTCAATGACCAGCAACCAAACGTGAGGAAATTACAGTAGAGAGATTTAAACGCTGTCAGAAGCAAAGTGTATGGATGAAACGTAACCTCAGGGTGGGATTTCTTCTTTTGGCTGAAATCGGTAAGGACTTCTAATTCCTAAGTAAGAACAGAAAATCTAAGCTAGCCTAAAAACTTCCGCCTTTTTGTCCAAAGACTCGGTTTTTCCATTCAGCTTTTGCTGAGGTACAGTCACAGTGCAGAATATAATTAACCCCTGAGTAAAGGACGAATGGGAAAATGGTTTCCCTTCTCTTCTCAGGAAAAGCCTTTTGGGGTGGGGGGTGGGGGTCAAAACAGAACAGCACCACAGCTTAAAGTAAAGGGAGGCTTAATTAAGCTTTCATACAACATCTGTATGACATTTGCACATGCACTCACTTCCAGGCAAGAGACAGACATCAAAACTAATGGAGAACATCCCGACTCTCCAAACGCAGGAAGAATGCTGTAGCCTTCCCAGCTGTGCTCTCAGGACTGTAAAACAAGAGATCGGCAAAGGAGCCTATTTTCTCCTGTATTGCTTTTACTGTTGTTTTTGGCCACGTAGCGTTACAAAGTTCTTAAACAGATTTATCCTACTGCTCCATGTACTACAAGAGACTTACATACACCGAGACTACTGGAAAACAACAGCTACAGAATAAACCTCATCATCTTCTGGTTGTTATGCACAGTAATTGGTTCCAGGGTCAACACTGCGATGCCGCAACAAAGAGCTATAGCTTAAGGGTAAAGAATAAACAGCAGGAGTTAATGGAAGTTCTGTTACTGTATAAATGCCCCCGAAATGAAAGAAAGGCAGAAAATAAAATATTCCGTATAAGCAAAACTGATTATGAATCCAGTGTGCAACCTTAGCTCTCAACAAGCTGTTGATTTCATTAAAGGAAAGAAACGTCACAAATACTTCCAAGTATCTGTAACAAGAAAACACCACAATAAGATTTTGAAGCTGGTTTGACACACACAGTGCTTGCCATCGGTGCCAATTTATCTGTGTGAATATATAGGCAAAGAAAGGTGTCTGGAACTACAGTATTATTCATAAAATACCCATTACTAGGGTATAGGCAACTTTGTTCAAAACACCATGCGTGATTGCTCCACTGAAGCTAAACATCTGGGGCAAGTTACGGATCTGGCTTTAGTGCCTTTGAAATGACATGCTACGTTTAAGCCAAGAAGTCCAGCCACACCAGTTTTAACAGTCATGTTTTCAAAGTCCAGCACTTTATCATTCTGAATCTTCCCATTCAATGACACTTTTGATAGAAATATATTTATTCCATTTCCCCACACACCAGGAAAGTGAAACACATGTAGAAGAATTGCAAATGTCTTCTTTCGAAGTATTTCTCCAAACGTAATGATTATCTCCCGACACTCAAGCACTCAGATGAAAAGGTACAAAGGAATATAATCATCCTTGTGATTTACCAGGTGAAACACTAAGACACACAACATATCAAAACGGAATCCCTCATTTGTACGCTTTACTGTTATCACTTCTCCTTCCCTTTTCAGTTTCCGCTGTTCTCAGGACCTGAAAGAAACTTTTACCCATTTTTCTTTCACCTGCTCTGCCGCCGCGCACAGCTTTGGGCGCCGGGACTGCTCACGCAGGTTTGTGGCAGGGACACTGTGTAACCTCCTGCCCCGATGCACTCCCGCACCCTAACGTGAACAGGATGACGCTCAGCCTCGGTGCCTCCTTCCTTCCTGCTCCACTTTCTCCCCACGTGCACTCCGCGGTCACTCATTTCCTTCCTTTAAACAGCACTCGTTTTTCAAGCACCAACTGTGCCTGCACAGGCTGATTCCCCACAGCGTGCCAACCTCCCTGGCACATGCTGCTCCAGGCCTCGGCCATCCTCGTGGCCCTTCTCCCGTTAGTAAGCTAACGCCATGGCACTGCTTACGCAAACATAACAGGCTTACCTCCAGCTTACTTCCATACGCCATTCATTCAGCTTTTTTCCAAGGCTGCTCCTAAGGCTCCCACTTGCTACCATTCCTACATAAAGCACCTATGGTTTGCAGCTGACAAGAGCCTGAATCCAGACTAACGCCTTCAAGACAAACTCTTCTACCACTTCCCTTCAGTTCACAACCGCGTGATCATTGCAATGAGCTCGATCAAAGGGACATGCCCCCAGCCAGGTCCCGTCCACCGCCCCATGGCACCCAGCTCCCGGCAGCGCCAGCCCGAGCGTCTGGTTCGCACACAGCACCGCCGAGATACGTCGGGAAACACCACTTTGTCTCACGCTAAATTCAGACCCCCAACAAAAGAAATTTAGACTGGTTACCTTACAATGTATATGCTGCGTGATACTTTCAATACTGTGCATCAGACCAAACATATTCACGTTAGAAAGCAAATTCACAGATAGGGCAGTTATTGCAGAAAGCCACATTTCTGGCTTGCGCTTCTGCGTGCCCTCCGTTCCCCACTACAACAGGGATCTCTGGAGGGCTGTCAGCATCAGAGGTCTGCTTAGACATATCAATAAGCTTCCAGGAGAAGCTGTTTACATCACTTAGATGCATCTCTAATAGTAACATATCAGCCCTTTCCCATTTATATATAATCATCTATACTTGTTACATATACTCACACACTTTCTGAATTTTTGCCTTGCCTTTCTCAAACCTTTTTCAGATTGACGGAGTTTTTAATTACATTACATTTTGGCCCATTCCATCCTTCACCTCCCTAGGTATCATGTTTCTCCCCTTTTGGCTTCTGAAGGCCTCAAAGAAAGTTGCAAAACTGGAATTTGAGTAAATACTGTATGAAGAGTACTTTCCATGATGCCTTGGTTGAGCGAACTCAGTATTTCAACTTACTGAATATATCCTAAGAGATTAAAAAAAAAAAAATTCTTGCTCTAATATAACTGACCAAGAAAGGTCAATCTAGCAGAAAATTTTACCAGCACATAAAAATTTCATTATGCATTAATAACACCTCATTTCCATTACGAGCCTTAATATTAGGCACTTGCATGCAGATAACACCAGAGATAAAAAACTTTAACAACTTGCAAAATAAAGTGATTATGTTTGAATAACTAATATGCCATGTCTGTGTGTATAAACTAATGAAAAAAACAACACTGCATATTTCCACACAAATAACAGCATTGAAGCTTCCTTGTCAAACATATTTAGCGCTACAGTAGCAAGTAAGTGATCCTCACTTACATGCCCCCATTTTGTTGTCCCAGAACAATCCAAGTAAAGATTAATTTTTTCCTGTTACAACTTTACTTGCCATTCTGTGTTTGACTTTTTTTTTAAAGGCTTCTCCAGGCTTCAACAGTACTTAAGGTTAAGACTTTTCTGGGAAATTGCTGTGCGTGTGGATACAGGCATGTGTAAGGACAAGAAACTTCTGCAAAGTATTATAAGGGGGTTTAAGATTAATGTCTTCCATGTGCAGTGTAAGCTGTACTTCCTGAATTGTCTTTTAAGGGAAGAGAAGGATCTATTTGCTTCATTATCTAGTAAAAAAGGCTTTACTACCTACTGAATAAAGGCTAAATCACAGAAAACTGAACACACCTTTGGTCCAATGGTGCTGCACACCTAGGAAAACATGCAAAAGGCGAAGACCAAATGCAGCACCTGCTCCACTACTTTGGGGTACAGTGGGGATGGGAAGAGATGAAGTCTTTTACATCCCATTATCATCCCGATTCATTGCGCTCAGTCTTTCACCATCATGACACTTGCGTGCAACCTCTATTGCTAAAACACACTGAAAATGTTTCACGGGGGGGGGCACGCCCTTTAAACCCGAGGTTTGCATTGCATTTCCGAAAGAACCCATGTATTTTTCCCTTGTGGTTGTGCTTCCCCCCCGCCCCCAAATATTTAGTTTTTGCTGACAGCAGCTTGCCTTAAATGCTATTTAAGCAGTAAGACATCACAAGACATATGCTATGTGAGATAACACACACCTCTGAAGTGCTGTTAGGTGTAGCTGATGCCTTCAGCTGTCTGATGAATTTGTTATCTCAAAGAAACACAAGGTTTGGGAGTGTCTTATATATTACAAACTAATCCCAAATTTAGTCTTAAAAAAAAAAATAAAATAAATCAGTGATTTTGTAACCTTTCATAAAAAAAGAGATCTGACTTGGAGTAACTACTCCTAACTTATGGCTCCCAAACAAGACTAAAATTACAGCTGTGATACGACAAAAAAATCGTTTCCATGGCTATTTATTTTTCTGTTATTTGAAGTAACAGAGATAAGGAAGCAGTATCTGAGGTTTCACATTACCAACCTGGAAAACAAAGTTCTAAAAAGTAGGAGGGCAAATCTTCCCCCTGGGTCCTGTACAAGGAAGACTAGCTCATGCCCTAAATCCATGTTAAGTAAGCACCCATATCCAACTTACAATAAGCATCAATTGAGAGAGTACTTCTGTCTTTCACATGGACACTTTCTCAACAGAGATTCTGCAGTTTAAAAAGACAAAGTGTTGGATTTTTGCCCTTAGCATCACTAAACCATAACCGAATCCATTAACAGAGTATCCACAAAAGACAATTCTGAGACTTGCTCCTCCCCCGTGCCTTATCCCGTGTAAAGTTTGTATGCTACAGTACATTTCAGGATATGCAATTTACACTGGCATTGATTACAGAAAAGAAAGGCTTCTCTATTCTTCTTTAACCTCAAGCCACTAGGTGCCAAGTGGTTCTACAAAGCAGTTAATGATTCCAACCTGACTGCTCATATGCTTAAAATCAAGCCAGCAGTTAGGAGTTTTGATGGATCAGGGCCAAAGCATTCAGCAATTTGCCAGTTCAAACCCATGCTGTCTATAAACAAGGAAAACAAATT
>NW_009206568.1:42211-51872 GCF_000690835.1 Fulmarus glacialis | reverse complement strand
TACACATTTACAAATCCATTCCAGGCATTGAAAATAATGTCTAGGTATCGGTCACAAAATATAGCGCAGTAGCAGTCACACACCAAGTGCGACAAGGATCCAAAAGTCTCATTCAAGGACTAGGGCATTGAAAAGTATAATGAAAAAAATCTTAAGTTTTACTCCACAGTTTCCATAAAATTCACTATATGCTTTTCATCTCCCCAAAAATCCAGGTTTGCTGCTGATAAATCTTGCAGGCAATCAAGAGAAAACTGAAAATAAAAAAAAGTTGATGCTCTCACTGTAAATTCCCTTGACTGCAGCTAAGTTGCTCTTGACTTTTACCGGTATGACTGGTACCATAGCCAGGCCCATTCAAGTTAAAGCAATCCAGTGCTTGAATGAGACTACTGGGTTAAAAAGTAATAAAGTGAAGTCAAGTGACCTAGTAAAACTTGTATTTGTAAAATGCACCTGCAGAAAACAAATTATCTAGCAACACTAGGCCAAACTGTGCATTACTTTTACACCCCGTGCAGCCCTGGGACTCCACCAGGTTTCAGCTCCCACAGAATTTGGCCCACCATATCCACTGAGAGCATCTACTGCCAAACCTAAGGCTTTAACAAAGAAAACCTGACTCCTGGTTTAAGATGGATGAAGGGCAAACTGTGAACCATCATGTTAAGAGCAGCAAAAAGATTTAACATCAAAGACATCTACACAAGCCCTTGTTAGCAGTCGTTTACAGATCAGTAGAATCCCACTAAATACAGCCGCAGTGCTACCGAAATATTTGGAAATCAGATTAAAAACACTACCATTGCAATTTTCATTGCCTGAATCTTGTTTTACTAGCTGGGGGAGAGTCCTCCCTCACTCATCAGAAACTGGTAGAAAATAAAAGCACTACACAATGTGATCTTATGACTGTAAATGTCACAAAGCAGTATTTCACATGCTATAGCTTGATGTAATAGAAACATCCAGTACTAAGAAATACCAGAATTGCTAAACTGACTTTTACAAGGCAGCAAGACCAGGCTAGGTGTCAAGAACTGAGGGTTTTGAGAAAGCTGAGTTACGGTGCAGCTGGATTCCCAAGTGCATGTTCCTATATGCAGATGTTTATTATACTTGCTGAAGAAGAGCTAGAAGCCTACTATGAAAACTGGAACCCCTGTGCAACTGACTTAAACATAAAGGCGTATTTTTGAACACACAAACTGAAACCAAGATGGCTAATAGCTTTCCACACCCTTGCAAATATTTTTAAATGCTAGTGTTTGGTAAGCATGGAATGGAGACTGGCAATTCAGGGGGGACTAAACGTAGACACAAGCAATCCTTAGAAGCAGCTCTTGTAACAACATTTCCAAAAGCTGCGGCAGAAGTATGAAGAACTAATCTTGCTTTGGGCATCTTACATAAGCTTCAGGGCAAAGTTTATCCTACTATCACCTACCTTTAAGAAACCACATTCACTTCCTTGCTTTCTAACAGATAAAATAAAGGCTGGGTAAACCTATCTCTCCCTTAACATCTTGGTACAAATTTTCTTCCAAGCTGAGCTATGCTTTGGTCGCTCATATCACAGACCTACAGCTACAATAAACTGTCTAAACAATACTTCTAATTGTGTCTCTTGTTATTGTATATGGTAACCTGCAAAAAAGGAACACTAACAATTAAAGCTAAATACAGTAGAAGTACCTTTGGCATGCTGTATCAAAATAGCCTGCACAAAATTCTTCGGTACTTAAACAAGACCCCCACTGAAATGTTTGCAAGGAATAAAAGCAGTGCAACAGCTGGATTAATAACTTTAAAATGCTGCAAAAGAAGTTCTCTCTGAGCAACAACAAAGGCAATCTCTGTCATGAGAAGTCATTCATCTACTGAAGTATCTCAAGCTCAGCCAGCAAGCCTTAGTTCTGACTTGAGCTGACTGTGTGTTATCTGTTCCTCATCACCCTGCCCCGTTGTGAGAGGAACTTGAATTGCTGTTTAACACTCTTGCTGGCCACCCACATTACAAGAGACTGAGTAAAACAGGACCTAGTAATGCAGGGCATGGTAATCAGGAACACAGTGGAAATTACCCAAGATGCCTACAGGGCAATCATTAAACATTTCTTAGTTGGTATGATGTCAGGGTAATGTATAGCATTAAAGGGTACAGACTGCATTATCCCAAAGCATTGCTGCCCTGTTCCAATCAAACACTTTTTGCATGAGCTTTTTGAACCACAGCTCCCACCATCAGCCTAAAATAAAGAAGGGCCAAGCAACTTCACTTGTGTGAGGTACACATGCCAAGGAAGGTTTTAACCACACATCTAGATGTCCTATGGCTCTTCTCTCTTCCTCTCCCCTTGATACACACTTCAGTGATTGTGGCTGCCATAATTTTTCTTGTTATCCATTTCCTTGGGATGATCAGCGTAATTTCTGTTTTGTTCTGTTCCCTCAGTTCTTCCTCCCATTCGTATCAACCCACAGTTGAAGATAAATGAAAGCAAAAAGCTATTGCTGATGGCAGCACCACAGGAATATACTCACACATAGGAGATATCCTCTGCAGTCCTGAGGAGCATACAAAACCCCAGAGAGGAGGGAAGAGGTAACAAAGTGCTGCTGTGGCGATACACACAGGCCTCTACTGGTCAAAAACGATGCTCCAACCTGCAGTGCTTTGCAGAGAAACTTCAGATGATAAGAAAATACCACACTGCATGTGGCTTTGCTACACTCATCAGGATTGGACTACGTGCATTACAGCAAGGTACATATAAAAGAGAAATTTCTGACTGGCATTATTAGGCGCATTCAAACTGATCTAGTCCTGATCCACTGAATTTGCTTTAAGGAACAGTTCGAACTTTGCAAAGTTCCAAACAACGCCTAATGGATCTTAACTTCTGCAAGCACAGGGTCCTTGCCTCTGCCCAACTTCCCCTATGATGTGAATCATCAACTTGCTGTATTTGAAAATCCTGGCATTAATCCCACTGGCGTTAACAACTAAAACAATTAGGTGGGGTTGAAAAGTTGAGGGGGTTTTATATTCCAACAACCACTCCTCGGCAATGCCAAAACTAACTGGTGAAGTGTGTAATCACAGTGTAAAATTTTTATCTTCGTGGTACGGATCTAACAGAAGCCACTGAGACACTGTTCTTCCTTGAAACTACCTCACTTCTTGGAAACCTGGTGCAGTAGTTACCAATTGTCCAGCACCGAGACATTCTCTAATTTGTTGTATGATTATTCCGCAAAATAAATATGATAAATAACTTCAACATACTTAAGATTGTACATACAGAACAAGATCTTCATTTGGTGTAAAATGTCTCAAGAGCACTGCCTTCAGTGGCATTATACTATGGGATTTACAGTAAGTGAGAGTCTGGCATGACAGTCTGGCATTACATCTGAAGTGTAATTATTTGATTAAGACATAGAGTAAAAATGTTTGATTTTTAAATAGTGGAGAGGACCTCCCTTGCACACAGAGCAACATTTTTTCTTATAAGCAGAACAATGAAGTCCTGGTACTGGATACTGGCAGCTGTGTTTCATGCACTCACTTTGGCAACAGAAAACTTTTGCTAGGACTATCTTTCTTCTCTGGAGTTGCTATACATTTTTATTTTTCTATTTTCACTTGCTTAGCTGTTTTATTCTTACTGCTCCTCTTCTCCGCCAAATTACAGCCTCACCATTTTACTGGAAAATTAAAGCAACTCTGGACAATTTTTACTTTGGATTTATTTTAAATCAAAAGCCTTATGAAATTAGGCGCTTTTCGTTAAAGTTCCAGCTCTTGGATTTGTTATAGTTTATATCTGAGCAAAACAAAGTCCAAATTTATGCTTCATAAATCTCTCCTACTCTTCTTTCAAAAAACTTACTAATGTCATTATGTTTCTATTCAAGCATTCCAATTTACATACAGGATTTTCTTACAACATGCCTGGGATAAATGCTGTGTGTTACATCCCCCAGTTTGCATAAGCAATTCACAGGCAGCTGTCTCTTCTCCTTCAATTTACTGATAAAGATATTAAATCAGTGTCTTGCCATTGTTACATTTTAAAAACTCTTAGAAATCAAACACAAAGAGCTCCAAAACCAGGCACTGCTCCTCCTCTTCTTTTTTTTTTTTTTTCTGCTTAAGCTAAAACCAAGGAAGGAGCTGAGAGTTGACACTTTTTAGCAGATAGGTAACAACAAGCTGGTGGGTCACTGACAGGTGTGGACAAGGCGTGCTCCTGCTGCTGTCTCCCGTTCGTGTGACTGCTCCAGACCTTCTGGTTTTCACATGGAAATCCTCTTGGAGTTACCCACCTCCGAGTGCAGGGTGTCACGAGCGCTCACGGCTTCAGTGCAACACACCCAGCACCCTGGCACTGCCTTGGAGGGTTTGAACCCCGACACCATCCCACATCATTTTTCAGCCTCCCCTCCTCTTCGAAACCTCATCACACAGCATAGCTCCCTTCACCAAGGTCCTGCTCCTCTCTGCCTTCCCCCATTCCCCTTTCTCTCCTCCCTGCACTCTACTCCTACCTCTTGTCTCGCCCCGTCATGGAGCCCATCTTCTCCTGAGCAAGTCCCACCATACCACCGGTAATTCCCAACACAAACCAAATGCAGCCACGCACCACTGTTTTGTGTTCATTGTTTGTGGTTTTTTTTTCATATTCTGCACAGTCTAGCAACTTGTGTCCGCCTCATCTAGTCAGACTATAAGCTCCTTGGGCCTAAAGCTGCGTTCATACAGGGCCTAGCGCAACAGTTCTCACTCGCAATCAGCTTCTTCCTGCGTTAGCCAGCGTAATAAAAACAGCATGTGTTGAGTAAGAGTGAATCGGTCTCTCCTGAAAGCATTTCAAAAACCCGGAGGAGTCTGACAGAAGGAAATAAAGAAAAAAAAAAGGGAGAGAAGAGGCAGGAGAGAAAGGAAACAAAATGGAGGAGATGGTTTCCACCAGAAGCAGCATTCCCTCTGAGGTGCAACACCCTCTCCTGTCACTGCCATCCTTCCCTGACAAGGTCAGGCTAGAAGCAGCATTCCTCTCCTTTATTCCTAAATAACACTCCTTTTCTTTTTCTTTTCTTTTTTTTTTTTTCCCTCCCTAGATTACTGTTAACATTTACTTCCTGCCAAGTCTGGCGCTTACATGCAAAAAGAAGTACCTTTATGGCACTCCCTTACTGACTGGAGTATCACAGGCCTGTGATCTTACTACATGTTTGCTGAGTGCTAAGTGGTATTTAAATAATTTTCACTTCTTTTCTTCATCTTCCCACCTGCCAGCAGCAGTCACAGCCTCAAAAATTATACTTCCTTCTTCATTTCAGGTCTGAAATAGTTCGTACTGCCTAACGTAACAAACTGTAACACCCTCACTGCTAAATACAGCATGACAATGAGGGGCCCATGTTGAGCCTTAAAAATACTAACCACCAAATGCACACTTTATTATTGTCGAATTATTACCTGAAGTGTAATTATTTTATTAAGACGTATAGTAAAAATGTTTGATTTTTAAATAGTGGAGAGGACCTCCCTTGCACACAGAGGAACATTTTTTGTTATAGGCGGAACAATGAAGTTCTGCTGAACTCTCTGCCTTATTTCTTTGGAGTACCTAAAACTACGTTTTAGTTGATAAACTGAAAGATTTAAGAAGTAGAGTATTTTCCCTTCCACTTTTATCAATACATGCATAATCCCCCTCTACTCTCTCAGTCATAGCTCTGGGAGTTTTTTTTTAGTTAAAAATGAACATCACAAAAAAAAAAAAGTCTCAAGTTGGGGAAGTGCTGAGCAACAACTCACAGGTGATTCAAACAGCTTTGGATGCAACTCAGTGGAAATTCAGGTACAGTTTACTAGTGGCTCGAATGCCAAATAAAAACGAAGACGACTCCTGGGCAGGAAGACTTTGAAAATATTTAAAAGCTGCTCTTAACAGAGCGAATGTGGTCTGAGCCATCATTTCCCACATGGCCGTCACACAAAGCATATATACATCACGCATGTATCTTTGTATGACAGGTACCATGCGGTACACTGCCTATGTGACTCTAGAAAACTGATTTTTACCCTCCTTCCAACAAGACGGAAAGCATTTTGTAACCAGCTAGCTTACCCCCTGGCAGCTGATAAGCTGGCTTTGCAAACACTACCCCTGCACCTGAGAAGTCATTATATTATTCTACGTACACAGCAGAGACAAATTACCCATGTGTTAAGAGCAAAGTGCCTACCCTGGAGGCTGTCAACCCCATTTCACACGCAAGGTGCAATTCTTGCTCTTCTCCCAGTAAGCTCCATCAGTACTTCCCAGCCCCACTGACCCTCAGCCGCAACATCTGTTGGCCATAGGTAACCACGGTGGTGCATTGCCCACTTCCCTGGTGCAAGACACTGTGTGTCAACAAGACTACTCAGATTATTAAGAATTAAATGCACAAAGAAGTACTTTCAGCTGAGTCAAGGCCACAACATTCAATACTTGGCAGTCTCAAGGCCCTTTTCTGACCCAGGATAACACAGTAACGTGTCAAAGAGGGGGAGAAAAGTAAAGAGATGAAAGTAAAAAAAAAAAAAATATAGGTATTATATAACGTTATGAGTAGCACAAGTTTTTCCTGACCACAGCCTGAGTAAAAATAACACCGTAGAAGGCATGTCAGGAACAGGAACCGAGAGTGCTGGTTGCTCGCCTCCACAGGGGAGGGTTGCTGTCCGTGGGGCTGGAGTGTAGCTTTCGACAAAAAGCTTTGTCGAAAAGCTTCACCAGCAAGAATAACTACAAAAAGCCGCAGCAGAGGATAGCAAACCGCAGCACTTCTAGGACAAAATGTGCTTCAAGGCCATACCAGAACACTTGATTTTAGCAGGAGCGTACATCAGGGCAGAATTTGGCCTGTATGCTGCACACCTTAAGTTTCTGTTCATGGGGAAGGGAAAGAAAGCTTCTCGAGTTAAAGCAGCAATCTGCAGAAGAGTAAAACTAATCCTACAGCCTGCGGGACAGAAGGATCCCAGTCCCTTAGAAAACAATATAAGGGCAGTATGAGTAAATCTGCATACCAAAAAGACAAAATTGAGAAACTTAAGTCTTGAACATTCACTTATGAAAACTGCTTTTAAAAAAAAAGAAAAAAAAAACAAACCAAAAACAAACCAAAAAAACAACTTTCTTTTGAATCCAGAAAATCTCTGTCACTTGTAAAAAATGTTCACTTCATTGACACAGTGATTTTATTTAAATAAATTCTATTAAGAAGCAAGGGTAACATTTCTTTTGGTCATAAGATTAAAATGTTTCTTATTAGCCAGTTAACAAATTGATTAGCTCTTCAGCTGTAACATTAGCAAACATAAAATGCAGCAGCCGCCCTCCTGGCCCATCAATGCAACCACATCCCTTTTCCAAGATGCACCTTTATTTAGGCCCATCAGTTTGCTGCTTCTTCACAGTTAAAGAGGATAAAGACCAATTTGGCACCCAAAGAAATGAGTTTCCAGGTGTTGGCTAGTGACACCGGTTAAGCCTTTAACTCTCACCTTTCACTCCTGCAACAAGGGCTCAGAGCTTGAGTTGAGGCAAGAAACAGGACAGGCAAAGAGATGAGATGGCTCCTCTTGTTAGAAATAAAGTGCTTAATACGGAGAGTGCATAAGAACAGTTTTCCTATTCGAACATTACGTGAAAATGTGTTTCGGTGTTTTCAGCCCGTCTCCACCGAGTTTCCATAAAGGCACTGTACATTACACCAGTAAAACATGGCAGCCCCATTTAACTCCAGGCAAAGCTGCAGTTTTATCACTGCATCTTGTGTCAACTGTACAGAGGTGTTTTCAGGTGGCAGCGGATGGATTTTCACACACAGTAAGTATGTGTGCTTCATAAGAACTTTGTTTAAGTGTCCACAATCCAACAGCAGATGGGAAAGCCAAATTTTGAGCCTTTTAAATAGGCAAGTAGTCATAGTGAAAATATTTACATCAGCTTGTCACTAGGACTTTTTGGAGTTGTAGTTTATGGAAAGGGCAAGAAAGCATAAAAAAAGTGAGTTCTTGGTTTAATTTACATTTCTGTTCTAGTGTGCACCCAATTTGTTCATCGGGGACTTGACCCAAGTTGTAGCAAAATCAAGTTTAGGACCGTTCTTGTAAGTTTTAAGGACAAACAGACGGGTTTAATTTTTTACAATTTCAATCCTTTGGAACTCTCTTCCCTCTACGCCTTGCATTTTGAAAGTTACATAGCCAAGCAGGGTCGGCCCCAACTTTAGTTGTCCTAAAACCATGGGACTTTCATGAAAGAAGCTTAAGGACAAAAAAAAATACATCCAGCATTGCTTCAAAGCTTTATGAAAAACATGTAACTATTAATACACAATTCTGGAAAATGTTGCTTTGCTGCTGCAAGGTCTGTAGCCAGTGGAGAAAGCACAACATTATATAAAATCCTGAAAGGACACAGCTAATTGAATAAACCCACCCTCTTCCACAATGGTGCAGATTACTTCATCGGCGATGGTCTTGAAAACGAGTTTAACTCTACAGATAACTATGTTCTTCACAACAAAAGGAATGAAAATGAGAGGAAAACGTTATTGTTCGCCAAACAGAAAACAAACAAAAAACCAGCGCAAGGCTAGTAAGGAAAGAATGGTTAATCTCACATTTCTAAGAGGGTGTTATAAACAAAGAATGGTGAACAACAAAAATAAAATATTAAAAAAAAAAAGATACAAAAGTGCTTAATGGTGTTCTTTTAAATATTTACTTTGCTGCTATTTGGAGAATAATTTGTTCCATTTAGTAGTGTTGGGCTCAAAGGACCGCTTTAATCCAGAGAGATTAATTATAGCCTTTGGAGTTATAAACACAATTTGGGAAGCGAAACAGAGAAGAGGAGAGAGACGCCTCTCACGCCGGCGATTAACAAGTTTACGCGCTTTGGGGCTACACCACACAGACTGTGCCCCTGCACGCTACAGGCAGAACAGTGCACAGGACGCCCATAAATCGGGGAAAAAACAGCCCCTGAGATGATCAGGGAAGACACTACCCTACCCTACAGCGTTTCTATAGGCAACTAAGATACATCTCAAGTGTCCTTCACCGAAATACACCGAAAGTTCACCTGCACCTTATGAAGACGTCCTCTGATCTTGTTTTTATTACCTGCATCAGAAACAACGAGTCGCCATGCCAAGACAAGCAGCAGCGGGCACGGGACCCCATCCACACTGCCTTTAAACCTCTCCCGTGCTTTCACGCATCTCTCCCTCTGCTCATCGCCGTGTCCTGCACCGGGAGATGCAGGGACTGGCGACAGCGAGCAGGGCAAGGCTGGGAGCGATCTTACCTAGCGAGGGGTTGGCTGCTCCCTCCTCCGAGCTCTCCTCAGCCCCCTCCTCCCCCAGGCCAGAGGTGGCCGAGTCCTCCAGGGCGGACGCGGAGCCCGGGGTGCTGGGCCCGCTGACGGACCCCGAGTCCCCTTCCTCACTGCTGGAGCCGTAGCGGTCAGGCTGGGCGGCCGTCCCACCCTCGCTGCAGCTCCTCCGCTCCTTGCGGTGCACCCGGGAGTGCAGCACCATTTGGTGGTAGGTGCGGAAGATCTTCCCGCACTCAAAGCACTCGGTGGAC
>NW_009206568.1:31137-42127 GCF_000690835.1 Fulmarus glacialis | reverse complement strand
CGGGGCACCGCCGGTTTTCTCTGGGCGCCCACTGGTGCAGCTCTTCTTCTTGGGGTTGCTGGAAGAGCTGGGCGAGTCCTGGTCTCGCTTGCGCTTCTCCTGGTTGACAAGGATATATTCTCTCTTATCCTTGTCATAAGTCACGTCCGCATCCGCCAGGGCCTCGTCCCATCCCACATACTTCACATACTCTGAGGGCTCTACTACTTTTCCTTTGGTGGCCAGCTGCCAAGCTTGGTAGCTACTGACTGGATCCAGCTCGGCTACTCTTTTCCCAGGCTGTCCTCTTGTAACTCTATCCAGCCCTACAGATGGCCTTAGATTGAGACACTGCAAGAAAAACTGCTTCGTTACCGAGGAGCTTAGGCTCCCATCAATTAAGCCCTCGGCTTTATCCCCGGTGCTGCCCCGCTGCGCCCGGTAGTGAACAGAATTATGCGCTTTCAGGCTTTCCATATTTGTAAACAGATTTCCACACTTGGTGCAAACTTCATACAGAGACAGGCCCGTGACAATCGTCTCCTCCTGTATCACGTCATTGATAGTGGCTATGAGCTCCAAATCATTTTTTGGTTTGTTTTTGCTCCCGGTCTTGGGGCCGTGCGACTTCATGTGGTTTTTGAGA
Source organism: Fulmarus glacialis (assembly GCF_000690835.1). Taxonomy (NCBI): domain Eukaryota; kingdom Metazoa; phylum Chordata; class Aves; order Procellariiformes; family Procellariidae; genus Fulmarus; species Fulmarus glacialis. The sequence continues at coordinate 41,502 of NW_009206568.1, read as the reverse complement.
AACCAGGGCTCTTTGAATCTCCTGCCACAAATGTGGCACCCATGATCAAATGACCCCCTGTGCTTTTTCATGTGAGCTTTCAGGAACCAGGTTTGACTAAAGGCCTGACCACAGACTTCGCACGGAAACTCGCCTGCGCTCAGCTCGCTCTTGCAGTTCTCGGCGTAGGCCTCCCCATTTGGGACCTGAGCTGTTATATGGTCCTTCTCTATGTGGTTTAACAGCGTCTCCTCCCTCAGGGTCATGTAGCTACACAACCTGCACTTGAACGGTTTGTGGACCTGGTGCAGGTGCTGCTCCAGGTCCTTCTTCCTTTCAAATTTGTTTTTGCAGAAGGTACACTGGTAAGAGGTCAGCTTGCCATCCTCCTTGGCTGGCGCCACCTCCATGACCTCCTTCTTGCTGCTTCTCAACAAGATCTTGCTGCTATCTACCTGAGTGGTACCATTCAAGATCTTGTTGCAGGCAGACGTACTTTTAGTGGGGCTGGTGCACCCGCCGAGGCCCTCCGAAACTCCCATCTCCCCCAGTTGCGCCTCTCCCATCTCTGCCTCGTGCCCCTGACTTAAAGTGCCTGTTCTGTGACTACGGATGTGGATCTTCAGGTTGCCCTTTTGGGAAGCTCTGTGATCACAGTAAGGGCATTTGTAGGGCTTCTCGCCCGTGTGCTTCCTCATGTGCTGCGACAAGGAGCTCTGAAAAGGGAAACTTTTACCGCAGATGCAGCAGCTGTGGCACATGGTCTTGTCAGCATCCGTGTCATTCTTGCTTAGCTTGCCTGGGCTGGAGGATCTCCGTAACTCCATTTCTGCCTCTCTACTACGATCCATCTGTATTACTGCAACATCGGGTGAGCGAGGCAGGAGGACAAAAGCATGTCCGGCAGCAGAGGAGGGCTGGACCGTGTTTTCAATCATACGGTTCTGCAGAGAGATGTTTTATTGCTTCATTCCCGGGGTAACGTTTCTCCTTTCAGCTGCTCGAGAGAGTCCGAAGCGCCGATTTATTTCCGTGTGCTCTATAAGTGGATGGCATAGATCACCTGAAACAAGAACAAAATCACACAAATGTACAGAAATTGTGTAAGTAGATTCTTAAATATACTTAAACCTATTCATATTTTTCATTCAACATCTTCCATTACTCGCCCCGCATTCAGAAGCATACTATACCAGAATTTATTGCACCAAAAAGCAGCAGCTTCTTTTTTTGCTGATATTCTAGACTTCCATGGCAAGCATCATTAATAAACAAGTAAAATCCAAAAACGAGCAAACATTCATTTCCATACACTGACATCACAGTGTCTTTAAAAAAAGCGCAAACTTTTAAAATATTTTTTGTTTTAAAACCAGGCAGAAGTGGCTAAAAATACACCTTAAATGAGGAAAACATTTCTTGAGGGGGTTATTACACTTTATATCTGTGGCTTTACCATCATGTGTAATTTCATGTAAAATACTTACTTGCCAAAGATAAAAGGCTTTCCTAGAGACTTTAGTCTGCTGGCAACTGCATTACTTTGCGTCTCAGACAGCTCTGCTGTGCTTGATGTGGCATGCACAGAGCAGGCGCAGAGGCTGAGGACGCTCAGTACTTCGATTAGAGAGAAAACAAGAATCCAGAGCCTGACAAAGCATTCAGGAAAACTAAAAGTTATTTCCTGGTGGACAACAAAGAAAAAAAAAAACTCCAAGTGTAATATTTAGTCTCAATCTAACAAAGTAAACTGATAATGTGCGTAGGTATCAAATGATCTTAAAAGTGAGTGATTTATGTCAACAAGACATACAGGAAACCACAGCACCACCCATCTCAATGAAACAGAATCTTAACCATAAACAAACAAACAAAACTAAAACCAACTTTGATTAACAAAGCAGATTAATAAAAGTTTAAAAGCTTTTGTATCTTGTCATGACTAAAAGCAAGTGTCAGTATCTGCCTCAGCAATGGAAGATGCAACACACCAGCAATTCTCCACCTTGTACATGGAAAAAAACAATGGTTAAGATCTCCATAGATTTTTTCTTTTCCAATTACCACACCGTAGAACAAAAATCTTCCCCCTTCCTATCCTCATTAAGTACTACAAACACCACATGACTAAGATCAAAGAATACTGTATTCTCTAATAAAGAGAACCAATCTATTACTACACTAAGAAAACATCAGCTTCTTAAAAGGTAGCTAAAAACATGCAGAGCAATAACAAGACTATATATTCACACATCCATCACGTGACATCTATGACTCAGTAAATAAAGAGCTACAGATCTACAGTTGCAAATTTTAAGGTTTCTCATTGTATTCACCTCAGAGTCTCTTCAATATGTAAATAAATAAATAGTCTAACCACATCACCAGCATGAGCCTAACAAAAAGCAAGTAAAACCGATGCAATGCTCACCTCAGTTATATACTATAGAATAACTTCATCATGTTTAAGTTAATCTATCCCTCTTATTTGCTACAAGACATTCATTTCTGGGTTTGATTTTCTGCATATCTAGTATCTGTTCAGCATGTTAAGGGTTATCAACAGGACCTACCCAAACTACCTTTTCCTCAGAGAGCTGACAGTAATATCTAAGGGACGTGTTACAAATGCAGTTTCATTTCTCGAATGAAGCATTTTTATATTATGACTAATTTATTATGACTTTAAAAAAAAAAAAAAAATCACATCAGATCACAAATTCAGAAGTCCGTATGAGCAGGAAGTTTACAAACAAGAGTATCTAAATTAATCTCTGAAATTAGCCATTTAAAACCAAATTGAGGGGCAGCCTCAGAAGAAACTCCCTGGGTATATAAAGGAAGGCAGCCACTGGAAGTTGTGGCTGTACCAGAAGGTACGAACATGCCAAAGAGCAAATAGAAACGCAGTTTACACTGCATATTGATGGATGAAACAATTCAGAGTAACACCTTATTTATTTGACCCATAATCTAAATCTGCCAAGTAACAACCCATATTGTCTTATAATCACAGACTTAACTTAAAACTCACTAAATCATAAAAAGAAACACCAAGGTAGCTTCTTGCATTTGACATAATAGTACACTTGAACAAGCAACAGTTTCTTCGGAAATGTTCTGCACCATTGTAGAAAAAAAGATAGCAAGCTTTGGGGACAGATTTTTCCAGGTATTCTATACAATGTTTTCTACATTCTGCATTTTCTACAGTTTACACCAGTAAGAACACTGCTTACTGGTAGGCTGACTTTTAGACTAACGACTTTTTTTTTTTTTTTTAAGGTATGTCCCATTTTAACTCAACTTTCTACAGTGTTTCCTGTCTGAAAGTTCAAAAGAGCTTTGAGAGCCAAACTTAGACAAGAATAGCAGTTCAAGCACATATAAATCCAAAGCTTCAGAGTCCCTTTGTTTACTTGGCCACAGGTTCCCTGTGCTCAGTCTTGACATATTTCACTTTAATTATTTATAGCACTTTCATTAATGAAACTTAGTTATGAAAATGAGGATATGAAGAAAGCTTAACTTATAAGAGGGATATTAGCCTCTCGTAGGAGATCCCCCTAGCCCTATATTAGATTAGGCCTGAGGGGGGAAAAAGTCAGAGTTAAAAAATTACCGAATTATTTTATTAGTCTAAAATACTTAATGGAAGTGTTAGCGTCTTCACCAAAATATTCTGAGAAAATTATTTCATCTTTATTACTTTAGCTTAGCCAATGCACTGCAATGTATAACTTTAAAAGTTGAAATAAAGTATTCCTAGATTTGAATTATTTGAATTCATACATATTTAAGACTCACAAAATTTCAAGTCTGATCTTCCACAGACAGAAATTGCAGGGGGAGGAAGGGTGTTCACCCAATCCAAGTTTGCTTTACACAATGTGAGGAGGTCTCCCTTAGGCTTTGGTAAATCAACTGACACAAACATATACAAACAACTTCCAATTCCCTCCCCACATCATTTGAGTGCCACTTAAAAGTAATTCTTTTAGACGGGCTCTTTGCAGAACAGCAAAGCCAGGTTCATCAGAAAGCAGCAGCAAAAATGAAATCAAAATGACAACTTTGAAAAAAGCTTTAATTTGGAAGACTGAATGTACAAAATGAGGAAAACAACACTTGTAAAGAATCCTACCAATAGAAAATAACATTTTGGCTTAATAATTTCCACCTTAGTATTAATTATTAAACAATTATTTCAACATCAAAGATGGCACGAGGGATGGAAGACATCAACTGGTAAATCAAACCACACTGATTACTCTTCCGCTGTGAGTAAAATTTTGCCATAGCTATTTTTGTTTCTTTCTGGCTGACTGTGATGATAAGAGTATTTGTATTTTGAAATAATTACGAATTTGAAAGCATTCTGAAATAACTCTCTTTCAGCACAAATGGAACGCAGCCACCTCCAGCTACCCTAAGGTTACTAAAAAACGTTTCAACTCTCAGTAATTTCAGGTGGTAACCAGTAACCTTTCATCGCTTTGGTCCAAGTTCACCCTGCAGTTCCTTAGCACCGATTTGTCACACAGAATCCATAGCAGAGTCACATCCAGACGGCAGATTTCTCCCAGATTGTCACAGCATGGAGATCCCCACTAGCACAGAGGGAAGCCATAAGGAAATGCAAGTGAATGTAAACTGTAAATTAATACGTAGTCTTTAAAAATATTTTGTGTGATTTAATGGCATTGCAGCCTATGCCAAATGCCATACAACTCCTTGAGGGGGGTTTGATACTCTGTTGCAAGGGGCATATGAACTAGATTCACTTCATTTTGTTGAACTAGGGATCAGCATTTCACGCAAGAAGCCGCTGACCAGAGTCTGGCAGGCATTTTCAGCCCCTCTAAAGTACACTGAGGCACTTAACATCATCACTGTTTACACGCAGGTTTGGTACGTAACGCAAGGTGGAAGACAAACGTGAACAAAGACCCAAAATCAGGAGGAGTGGCGTGCTGAGAAATGTCTTTGCTCAGCCAAGTATTTTAGTTATAAAGCTTGTTCCTGCACCCACTGCCTCACAGAGTGTCTTTGCCTTGACCCACATGGGAACAAATACAAATAAAACTTTTTTTATCCCTCCCCCTGCTTAAACCAAGTATCTGTCAGAATCAACTCTATTTCAAATGTTTACGCACCAGAACTTCTCTGGTTTTAAAAACTAACTTGGACAGAGTTCCTGGCTTGAGAGAAAACACATTTGGCCAAAGCGACCTGCTCTCACCACGGAGCCCCGGCACCTTTCCCAGCATCAGCCACGGCTTCCCCAGAGAGGCCATGGTCACCCGTCCCTGCCGGTGGCGCAGCAGGTACGGCCAGTGCACGGCTGCATCATCCTCACAACTTCTGCAAGACCCTGACATAGTCTTGAAGTGAAGCATGAGTAAAAGTACAGGGGAACAGCACTTTAAATAAAACAGGAGTACTCTGAAATACCTATTACTCTTCTCTTCATGCCACCTGCATATTCTGGAAAAGGACCAGGTATGCTGTGAGGACTCCCCGCAGGGCGAGACAGACCCTCTTAAGGACCTTTTGTGCCTCTTGGAAAACAATTAATAAAAAAAGAAATTGAAAATAAACAACACAGGAAAACTGAAAAATAGAATGCAAGAGCTACCACACTGAAAAAGTAACTGCAAATTCATTTCTTACATACAAATATCGTGTTCAGTGCAGCCTGAAAGGAAAACATACAAGAAAATTATTTCTGTTCCAACATACAGAAGACTATACATTCTTTTTTAATTTCTCTTCAATTAAACCTGACCTTAAAAATCATATTGCATGGGCTGTAGTGGCAAGAAGGGAAAACTCTTCAGTAAGTAATAAACAAAAACATACAATCTGGGAAGCTACATAGACTTATTCAAATAGCACAGTGTATATTTTAAAACAAACTGCTTTCAGTTTGGGTGTGAGTATTTCAAGTCCCATCTGAAAGATAAATGCACTAGAGAAATATCGCTCTTCTAATCTCCAAGAGGTTTGAATATACACTGCAATCACTCCACCGTGTTCCTCTGCCAAAAGCAACAATGACTTCAAAAAAAAAAAAAAAAAAAAAAACCCACCACCACTGTGAGGCGTGATCTTGTGGAAAAAATATCTTACTGAAATTCCTTCTAGATGATGAAATAATAGGACATAGCACGTAAACATCTAGGTGAATTTGAGAAAGTTGTATCTTTCAAAGAATAGCAACCTGGAGAGCTGACCTCTCCTGATTTGAGAAGGCTCAGGTTGCCCCAGAGCCAGACAGACTTTGCTGTTCAGAGCAAAGAGGCCAGAAGAGAGCAAAGTGCAAGAAAAGAGTGCACGAAAGACAGAGAACATTTTACAACTGCCTCGCCAGCCTTCGTGCTCACTGAACCGCAGAGACCTTTCTCCCTCTCGTGTCTTCTCCCCTGGCTGCAGAGACACCATCCTCCACACACACCAGCCTCACTCTACCTGCACGCTCTCCTCCTCACTTTGTGAGGAGACATGGCTTCTTCTGAAAACCCGGATCCCATGGGGGTCATCAGTCCACCACCCTGATTAAAGGCTCGATCCTGCCGTCCTCATCCAGGCACCAGTCCTACCAAAACGTCTCTTTATGGACCACGGCACTAGCCTATAGACCCTTTATTGCCTTTTAGTCCTTCAGACTACACCAGAGGGTAGAAGAGCGAGCATATCTTTAAATAGTAAGCCCATATTTGAATTTGCAGGAAATCCTGGCATTCTGCAACCTATAGACTAAACTTGCCATTAGGTAAAGGCAGCATAGCTCTGAATTGATTTTCTGAGAGTAATCCAAACCAACCCAGTTAAAAAGCTATCCAAAAAACCCGAGCCAGTTGTAGAAGACTGTCAAATTTTCATATGTATTCAGTTATTAAAAGTGGCAATCTTGACAACAGACCTCCTGAAGTTTGTTTAAGCCAGCCAAAACTGATACAGGAATGGAAAAGGAAAAATAAAAAGCTCCTGGAAAAACAAACAAGGAATTTCTATTAGTCTATTTCCGCTTAGGCTTCATAAAAATCCTTCGGCAGCATTTTGCAGTACTTTTTTATTTAATTGTTTTAAACCAGCCTTCCCTTGCAGCTGGGGAAGCTCTTCCCATTTGAAAAGTTTGCTGTCTGAGCCCTGAGATATTATTTTGAGCTTCTCCAAATACATCATGTGTTTTTGTGTCTTTCTCCCTCCATGAGCTAATGACATTTTGCAGCAAGCTTCGGAGCGGCAGCCAGGGGCTGCGAAAGCAGTCTCAGGCCTTTCTCAACCAATGCCACGCCCTTAGCAGGGGAAAGAATACACTGAAATAAAGATAAAAACACTAATGCTGAAAAAGCTGAGGTAGGCATTTGCAGCGAGGTGACCTCTCTCAAAATAAAGTCAGCAAAACCTCCGTAACCCAGATTTCTTTGTGGCTCCTCAAGAAGCAGTTCAGGAGCAAGGGGCGGGCGGGGGGGGGAGTTTGCTTTTGCGCTGCTACGGGGTTTGTTGAGAAACACAGAGCTGTCACCCACTCAGTACATATTTTGTGTTTTAGTACACTGTGCGTTTTTGTCTTCTGGGAGACAAAGAAACGTACTTTATTAGTTACACTGTAGTATTCCAAGCAATGAATTGAAATATAGCATTAACATCCAGGACGAGCTTTATCTTGCTACCAAAACAAAGGGACTATTCTTTGAACAAACTGAGGGGGAAAATCCTATAATGACAATGAAGAGTTCCTCTCCCTAAAAACTCTGCTGCACAAGAGTAACAATTATGGGCTTATATTCTACAGACTAGGGTTGCGAATAGCTGCATGAAGCGATGCATTCACTATTGGGAGAGTAAGTACCATTGATGACAAGGCCTTGGGGCTTCTGCTGTTCGCAGACCAATCAATAATCCATTATGAACAAACTACATTTCCCCTCTAATATGAAGAAATGAATAAAAGGGAACCAGTATCACTAGTACTTTCATGGAAAAAAACAACAATGCAGAAATCGCAAAATGCCATCACAAGACTTAAAACTAGTGGTGATGTCTTACACTGACAGAATTACCCACAATAACCCTTTATTTTACAGCAGTTGCTGGAGACCACAACATTACAGTCCAAAATTAAAAAAAAAAAAAAAAAAAAAAAGCTTATTTTAAAGGCAAGATTCTTTCAAGACTACTTATTCTGGCTGCAGGACAAAACAAAAAAGCAACATTAATCTTTCAAGGCAAGGAGGAAAAAATGAACTAACTTCATCTAAGTATCTACCAGTTTGCTTCAAACTATTTTCTAACACAACATAAATAAGAACTTCTAATTAGATATAACTGTCCAAATGTGACTGGTCAACCATAACAAGACTTTATTGCAGCAGCTGTGTTACTATCCAGACACGAGGCCCTGAAATTGTTGTTCTCCCATTGTCACTGTCACATGCTACAATACAATCAAGAGAGGACCATTTAAATAGCAAAACCATAGCAAACCTCAGCATCCTCAGTCCAGTTCCTACCTAGACCTCTCAACACCGCACCAGAAGGTAGAAGAAGAGAAAAGCTCTCCTGAAAAAATACAGATAAAGTATTTAAATTAAAAAAAAAAAGTTACTGATTTTTTGATGGGTGACAGTAAATTAGATCCAAAGGAAACACTGAGACCAATATTATTAATGCATAAGGCAGTCTATGTCCTTTTTCTGAAATATAAAGACCAGTAGTTAAAGCTGACCTTGTGGGGTGGGGGGCTGGGGGAATCAATACACAATGTGATTATTGATCAGCCCTAGAAAAGCCAAGAACTGCACTAGTGCAGACGTGTTTGTTTCTTTTTTTCCTAGGGTCATTAATGATATATGTTGGAACGTCAAAAGCTCTTGTTTTGACATGCTGTAATAGTATCACTAATTCTGAATATAAGCATCATCTTAGGTTCAAAAAAATCTTTAAAAAACAAACAAAAAAAGCCCTCCATTTTACTTCATTAACAATAACGTTTTCCTATTTGGCCACACCCACCAAGTGAGTTACTTTAGTGTCTTAGTATTCTCAAGTACTAAAAATTAAAAGAAAAGCTGAAGGAGCATCCACAACTCTGATAGTATCAAACCAAAAATAAGTCAGTTACAAATACAAGAAAAGTCACCTCAATACTGTATATTAACTCCTTATTCAAATCGATGGCATTGATGCTGTCTATTCGTGCATGTCTATGGAGATGCACATATACATGGGCAGCACAGTATTTTCCCAGCATCCAACAGTGCTTTTATATTTAATGATCTTGTTAGGGTTTCCACTGCAAACCAATTTACACGGAGTTGTAACATGGCCATTTTAAATCTGCAGCGTGGGGGCTGATTTCAATCTGTATGGGCAGGGTATTTTCTTGCTAACATGCTCTGTTACGTTCTCCTCAGTTTGCATCTTAAAATGGGGAAAAAATGTGTATGTTTTTATTTGCAGTGTCACGACAAGCAAATACTTAGTTTTATTATTTTTACATTATCTGCAGAAGAATAAGGACTGGATCATCAGCTGGTATAAAATACTGGAGTGCAGTACATCGCACACACATACACCCACCCCTTCTTGCTGCCTCTTTCATCTGCCCCATCAATGCAAGCGACACACAAACCGCATACATCCTCAGCTGCCATAAGCGCACACAGTGCCATGAGATCAATTTGTATCAAATGAGAAGCTATACAGCTAGCTAAAACCGGAATGCCTTTGTGCTGTGTAAATCAAGACTTGAATGCAAGAAAAACATGAGCATAATTAAAAGTAAATATTTTGAATTGTTGATCTACCCCAGCAAAAGTTACACGAAGCAACATTGTCCTAAGTGCCCAAATTCCTTCCTGTCACAACTAACAATTACACCAGCGAGGAACGAACTTCAGTGCTGTAGTACATACGTACAGTGCTGTAATGACTTGCCCATAGCAGACCTCAAATGCAAAAAGTTGCATGTTTAATACCAATCAAATTTATAGCAGGTCAATGGAAGGTAAAGATTATTTCTATGGTACGTTGCTATGAAATAAGCTGTGTGGAGAATTAAGAAATTCAAGGTAATAAATTTGTTTCTCTTATACCTAATATATCCTACTGCTCAAATTGCTACTGTAAAATCATTACCTTATAAATACAAGTGTTGCCAAGCGTTAACCTGTTAACAGATTTAGAATTACATCACCGTTGTTTGATTAACTATTAAAGCCTTACCATAATAAAAAATTAGTTTTGAAGTAACACCAGCAAGTCATTTGCTTACTTCCCACCCCCCTCCCCAGTATTATAAAGGAACTGTAAAGCACTGAAACAAGCTTTTGGGCTATAATTCCTTTTCTCTTTTCAAAATCCCATTTTAAGAGAGTA
>NW_009206568.1:30757-30968 GCF_000690835.1 Fulmarus glacialis | reverse complement strand
GGGGGGAGGGGAGAAAGGGCACAGGGGAAAGGGAGAGGAACTGTGCCCTGAAATACAACGAGGGATAACTATATGCAATAAGCCATAAAAGCATTCTGTTACACATTACTTTCCAAGGTAGCACTGTTTAGCACTGAGAAGCAACACAAACTCATGACACACACACTACCAAAACCTCATTTGCAGTTCTTGGGTTACTTTTTTTTCTTTT
>NW_009206568.1:7908-30475 GCF_000690835.1 Fulmarus glacialis | reverse complement strand
TTTTTAAATATATATATAGCACAGGAAAAAAAAAAAAAAATAGTACTTCACTGGAAGCTCTTGCAAAGCACAAAACAACATGGATGAGCTCTATTTTAGGAAGCTTTCTTAAACGTTTAAGAACTTAAGCAGGTAATTAAGACTTTCAATCACAGTTTTTCCATTCTCTGCAACATTTCTGAATGTCAAGCATGCAGACTATGCCCAGGCCCGAATGCAGACACTGCACTTCAGAGATCCCAAACCAGCCAAGCTGAAGCTCACTCTGCAGCAGCTGAGACTGCGCACAGCTTTGGCTCAGTGACACCAGCCCCAAACCAGCAGAGCACAGTGCTGAAGGCCAACCTGTGGATAGCCAGCGTCTCAGAAATACCTTCATTTCACCTTCTTTCGCTAAGGTACACAGTACCCCTGAAGATCACTTCATCCACAAGCGTCATTTGTGATGATGAGCTTATCTTACCCTTGGTAATAAGACAGGTGATTGCTAGTACTTTAAAAGCGGGATTCACAAGTTTCTAAGTTCACCAGCAGTTTTAAAGACGAGATATCTGCTATTGCTTCATTACTCCATTAATTCATTTTAGAGTTTTCTGTATTCTCATCATTAAAAGCTACTTCCACTATGCATGTGATAAATCCAGCTGCGAAATATACTCAATCTCGCGCTAGCCCATCACTGTCAGCATAGAAAAGCAAACTGGTATAGCCAGTACAACAAAAGTGACATTACCATAAAGCATGAGCTGACTCACACAGTAGGGTAAACTACTTTTCTCCTCTTTTTATTTATTTACTTTTTTAAACACAAAGGAAATAAAGCAATAGTCCTGTATATTGAATGAATACAAAGCACAAGATGACTTTTTCTGGGTTTCAAAGCTCCCAGCCAAGAAAAGAGAAACTAAACCCAAAATCAAATCTTTCAGCTGTCAGTTAGTCCAGCTTATTTTGGTATGAAGTACTGAACTATCTCTGTGGAATATCACTGCAATGTATCATCCAAAGAGACAAACAGATTCCATCTGCTGCTTATAAATACAATTTAAAGGCACATTTTACAAACACTGTTAACTTTGCTCGCATTACTGCACAATGCATGCTTCAGATTTTGGCAGGTGAGGACATTGTGGATATCACAAGATAAACACTGACAACTCTGTTCAGAACTACTCCACTTTCCTTACATAAACAGGTACATGTACATCCCCTCCCCTTAAGACTTTGAATCTTTGGGCCAATCCCTCACCTACAGCATACAAGTTGTTTCCCCAGAAATCCAAAGACAGACAGAAATTTACCCAAGTGCAGAAAACTATTCTGCGTTACATCCTCCATGAAAGAGAAGGGCCTGGATGGACATCCATCCCCAAAACCATTCCTGAGCTCATTGCTGGCCTCGGGAACAGGAAGGCAGAGCTAAGGGCAGAAAAAAAGCAAGGGAACAAAACCCACCCCCTACTTCGAAACTCTTCTACAGCCTCAGCACACAAATGCTGAGCAACTACTCAAAAACAAAAGAAACTCCTTGAAAGTATCACTCATAGGATAGCAAGCAAACAAGCCTGCAAGGAAGAAAACTGCTGCACAGGCTATTGCCGGTTTGTTGTTCCATACATTACCACTACAACTTGCAAGACAGATCTATCAACTGCTAAGACAAACATGAATCACACACACCAAGACATAAGTCTGTTTGCATCACCAAATACTATAGTCAGACTTTATTCCTCCTTCCAAAGAGACGTGGCTATGTACCATATACACCCCAACACCCTCCCCTCTCACACTCTCCTCGCGACAGAGAACTCAACACGCCGCTGTTACTATACATCTTCCGCCGCAGCGCACGTCCCTGTCCACCCCACTCGCGGCCACGCCACTCCTGCGGCACTGACCTCCTTACTTCCACTCTCCTACCCGGCTCCACCCTGCCTCCCTCATCCACCGTGCCTCCAAGCCCCAGCTATCCATGCACACCACCTGCCTGTCACATCCCTTCTGGATCACCTGCAGGCAGCTGCCAGGCGCTCGGTCCCTTTCCCCGGCCACCGCCAGCCATCCCGCGGACGCAGTTTAAAGGCCACTTCTGTTCCCCAGTCCTCCCTTTCTGTCTGCTCACTCCTCGGCCTCTCAGTTCTCAGTTCTCCCCAAGGCTTCTGCTTCTTCCAGAAGCACCTTCGTCTCCTTCCCTCTCTCAAACCTGTTTGGGCCCTTCGTGACTAATTCTCCCTCGCTTGCACGGCTTCGGTCCCTGCTCACTGGCTCCCTGCTTGCCAGGACATTTCACCGCGAGCTTAAGTGCCTTCTCCTTGCCCCTTCTGTCCTCCTCCCTAGAAGATGCCCATTCTTCAGGCTTTTCTATCTTCAGTTACTAGAGAGTCATCTCCGGCCACCAAGCTCATAACTTGTTCCCCTCTGGTCTATTCAAGTAACTCTGCTGCTAACAGCACAGTGCTCTTCCAAAAATCAAAGAATGTCAACACGCGGGTCAAATGTCTCACGTGTTAGGTTCAAGTGCCATCCTTCTCCTTCGAGGACCTTCACAGTTGCACCCTACTCTCTTTTGTGTGGCAAGTGATTCACTCTCCCTAATGCATCTTCTGTATCGGTTCCCACTTACGACCTTGTGTTTCAACGCTGCATTTAGAACTGTTTTTTTATTATTTTTTTAATTCATTCTTAAAAGCATATTTTCCATAAATGACTCAAAATTATTTTCCAAAATAAAATCCATCACTCAGTTTTGTTGGGGTTTTTTTCCCCCTAATGCATAATATGTGTAGTACATACTGCTATGTTCTAATTGGTATGTATATTCCTCAAGGCAGGGACTTGAGATCTTTAAATGTGCTCTTTCATATACTTCTATACAGTGCCAAATGTTCTGACTTCAAATAATTTCTAAGAGCAAATTATCATTATGAAGTCAAGCTTCACCTTTCAAAGAGTCAAAGTCCCTCTTTTCATCAGAGGCACAGCCAGAAGTTGAGAAACAGAGATTCTTTCCCGTGAACCCCAAAAGTAAACTAACCCCTCTTCTGCCTACCCAAAGTTCATCTCTTAGTGAACCAAAAGGACCATCAGATAGTAAAGAAACGAACAAAGGATAAATCACATGTCACTAACCTCTCGTCTCTTGGCCTTTCTGAAACATAGATTTCCAGCCAATTTTATCCATTTACAGGATATTAACAACAACAAGCAAGAAGCATAACGACAAGTAAGTTTCAAGTGCCACATACCACCAAAGAAAACACTTCTCTCTCCATTTCTTCAATTCACAAGCGACTGGAAAGAAGTGGGCTATGTGGAACATCAAATTAAACTATAAGATCCCTAGTGGTGGGTCTCACTTAGGTGAGGTATTCTTCTTCCAGGGGTTAGTCTCTTTCTACACCTGGGACTGTAAGTCTGACGTAAAAGCTTTCCAAACTCACTTTCCTCCAGCACGTGCACGCCGCTTCATATCACACATTTTACCGTTCTGCAAATACAAATACACTCCTTTACTCGTCAGGGCGATGCTGAAGCGAGTAGATTTTCCACCAGAGCAGCACAACGTAACTGTGACTCTTTAACTCCGAGAGCAGAATTTGAGCCACACTGCTAAATCCTTAAACCTGTTACACAACGAATAAGCATGGATTACGGCGTGGCTGGTTCATTGTGGGGTGTTTTGTGATGCTATTCCTAACACACAAATGCCGTTTGTCTTAGCCACATACATAAAGACCATTCTCCTATTTTTCATTAGGCATCTTTGTTATCACTTTCACTTTTCTGCATCTCACCCATGTATTACTCACCTACTCCCTATTTAATATACTTTTACACTGTATAGGGTGCTAAATAATCATGATGTAACAGCACAGTATTATGCTTGCCCTGTATCTAAACGACTGCTCGCACTACAGTTACTTGACACTTCTTACTATCAAAACAAACCATTTATAACTATGTATTACCTTTAGTACTCCATGGCTACTCCACTTGCAGTGCTAAACACAGAGCATACAAATAAAAAGAAGCAATCTATGCTGACGAAGTTTGTATTTCAGTAGAAATATCAAGCAAAACTAATCGAAAATGCCTGACTAAAGCATTTTTAGGCAGGTGTAATCTAATTTTGGCAGGTTTACAACAGTCAGCTACAATATTTGCCAATACTTAGAGGATTTGGGATTTTTTTTTTTTTAAAACAGGTTTAGATAAGCACACCCGTACTTACTTCCTTAGGTAACGGGTACGTTTATCAAAGTCATTGTTTATAATCTGAAAAGAAGATCTCCTCACAAGAACAAATATGTTGCCATATTAAAAAAAAAAAAATCCAAGCCTCACAACTTGACTAACAGTAAAAAACACATTCCTGAAAGAAAAACACACATAGCCATTATTACTACTGTGTATGGGGTCACAAGTACAGCACCTTATCTATAATCATGTGTTTTCTAAACATAAGAAAACTTTCTTCATAAAACCAATGTATCAGGTTTATAATCAAGTAGGACAACTCCTTTCAACATCACAACTCTTAAAATACAGCTTTACCACTAAACGCTAAGTATCATTCCTCATTCTATTGCACTTCTCTACTGATAGGCTTTCAAGTACCTCCTGAAGTTCCCACATGTGATTAATTCAATTAACATATAAAGCCAGGGTGTACTTAAAAACACTATCCAAAACCAGGTATGATTAAGACTTGCACAGAAAGCACAATAAAAATGATGATTATAATACTGCCAACTCAGAGCACTAAACCTCATGGGTCAAGCACTCAATTATCACAATACGTCCAAAGACTTAGGAGAGTTTTTTTGAACATAACTCAGCTGTGGATTCTCTTATTTGCCTTTTGAACTTTTACAGTACACTCAGTTATGTCTCAAGCTTCTTCCAACAAGCGCAAAGCCAAGGAACTTTCTGTTTTCAGAGGCTTACATCTTCTGTTTTGCAACCACCAGGCTGCAGAAAAAGGGGCTTTGGGAAGTGATCCGTATCTTCTCTACTGACAAAATCGTAAGAAGTGGGAACACCGTAACTGAAGCAAACAGATGTGGTATTCCCTTCCTCCTCCACTCACCCATGAAACCCACTCCTCACAAGGCTACGGCAGCTTACCTATAAACATCTAATGGAGGGGGACAGAATAATCCCTCCATATACCCATT
Source organism: Fulmarus glacialis (assembly GCF_000690835.1). Classification (NCBI taxonomy): domain Eukaryota; kingdom Metazoa; phylum Chordata; class Aves; order Procellariiformes; family Procellariidae; genus Fulmarus; species Fulmarus glacialis. The sequence continues at coordinate 25,298 of NW_009206568.1, read as the reverse complement.
CGGTGGATGGTCAGATGTACAGAGCATGCATAGCCTCCCCTTACTCCATGGGACTTACATGTAATCAAAAAATTAGGCAAAAGAAAAAAATTTTATTTGGTTTGGGAAAAAATAATATTTGATTTAGGTACATAATGTTTGAGATCTAGGTTCATAAGTATTTTCCTTCATGCTTCCAACTAGACTTAGCAAAATTAAGAATGCTAAAGACAAAATACAGTGTTAAAAACCATCTTAATTTGATGAGCCTGTATAACGATAAAAAAATCAAGGTATCCGCTGACAGACATCCAGTGCCATATACTCCTTGGCCCCAGCTACTTCTCCTGCAGGACACAAGCCCTGTGGCTTTTATCTGCCTTGTGGTGCAAATGTGGCACAAACATTGCAAAACCTTGAATGGTACTAAAAATACCTTGATCTTCTGCCAGAATGTTTCTAGTAAACCATAACCCTGAATATAAGCAGAGTAGATGGTGATACTACTATTGTAAGACAAGACAGCTCTGAGGGAGCAGACAAACCCCACTGTGTCTCGCTGGGTTTGTCGATCGCAAAACTGGGGTTTTGGGTACAACTAAAGGCAGATGCAGCATCTGCTAACACTGAAACCAGTAAGAGGAAAGGATTGGGTTGTTCCGAACCAAATTATTAGGTATCCTGTAAAAGAGAAGTCAACAGGCCAACCCTCTGAGACACACCAATAATGTTGGAAAATAAAGGTCCGGATTAGCATCTACTTCATCTTATTCTCTAGCATATTATCACCTTCAAACTCGTGAGGACGACGTTCCTCCATATGCTGCAGACTACAAACCAAAGGTACAACGGGTGGTCTCATGCTGCTACCTAGATGCTTCCTCGTGCTGCCTTGTAGATGACTGGACCAACCAAGGCTGGGCCAGCCTCTGAAGCAGTGTTTGGCCACCATGGGGCCCCACCATGGGGCAACATGGTACCTCTTGCATGAGGCAATTGCTCTTTGGGAACCCCACCACAGCAGTTCTATATGGCTCTTTTATTCCATAAGGATCTCCCATCTCAGGGCTAGTGGAGAGATCACCAGCTCACAGGAGGTTTAAGCATGCTCAAGGCTTTTTTGGTTACAAATTGTGGTAACCAAACTGAGTCAGACGGGTGTCCATCCCGACTTACGGCACCGACTTTAATGGAGTCACTGCACACTTACACCTGCACGAGAAGGGAGAGACCAGCCCTTCAGTTTTTGTTTTTAAGTGCAAGGCTGCCATTTATCTTCCTTATACATTTGGAATTATTTCCTTTTGCACCAGATTTCTTTTTAAACCCTGCCTGAGCCCACAAGGTGCAGATCAGCTGGAAACCAAGGCGCCCGAAATTGTAGGAAAGTTCGCCAATTTGCCTACCGCCTCACCACTACCTAACTGATTCAAATGACAAATGGACAAACTCATGAAAGAAAAGCCCATCCAGGGCTAAGAAACCAAAAAGACACAGACATTACCTCTAGCTTAGGAAGTCATTGAGCTGCAAACTGGTCAAACTGGGAGAGTACCCCAGGAGTTACCACCAAAGGCTTGTCCCGCTTCTCATGCTCCTTCCCCAAGCAGCCGCCACCGAGCGCTGTCAGAGGGAGGATGCTGGAGAACACGAACCTTTAGCCTGACCCAGTTCAGACCCTCTTATGTTCCCGTAGCTATTAATAACAAATCTCAAGCCATCTACTGCCGTACAAGAAAAGGCTGAAGGCCTCCCCGCATTCAGATCTTACAGCCCAGCCACCTCCAATTGAAGGGTGGGGAGTCACTTTTATGTGACCGCAGAATTTCAAGGCAAGCCTTATCTTTCATGGTGAGTTGCAAAACAGCCGGCGCTGCAGCCACCCAGAGCGGTGAGAACACGCCTCGCCAAGGTAAAGCTGACTCCCTTCCCTGCCTTTTTATGAACATATGCGAGAGGTCAACAGTCTCCAGAAAAGCTGACAACACAACTTTCAAGCTGGGAAGGCAAACAGTGCTGGTTTCCTGGGACATTGCGGGGGGGGGGAGGGAAGCTCTAAACACACACATCTCCTCCCACTCTGCTACCTGCTCTGTTTCTGTCTCACAGCTTCCCACCGCACAGGCTGCCAGGACCACGGGCGGCCTCCTTACTGCAAACTAGACACCGCCGTGGCCGCCTACAAGGAGCTTCAGAGACATCCTCATTGTACCTCCACCGAATGGACTCGAGCGACCAACTCAAGTGCCTTGCACCCGAAGGGGAGGAACAGAAATCAAGGAAAATACATACGTAATTAATCGCGGGGATTTTGTTTTCTTAAGCAATGACATTTTAAAAGATGTCGTAAGCTTTAAAAGGCTTCGGTACCCAAACACCATTAGATTTCTTGAGTGAACGGCATGCCACTATGAAGAAAGAGGGTATTTGCACACACACACACCAGCCTTCACAGCTTTCACTGTAAGACCAACAGTTTCTCTGTTTGAAACAGTGAAACTCATCTGTAGAGATTTTGTGGCTAACAAGCATTTGATTTCACTTTCCAGCAACAATACAGCCATCGTATTACAAATACCATCAAATGAAATCTTAATTATTTTCTAAGAGTCACTTGGTAGCTCTTAATGAAGGCAAACTGTTAGGGAAATCCTGCCAAAAGAAAGTAAAGACCAGATGTGTATCAGTGCAGCAAGGTCTAATTTAACTGAATAACAACTTTCATTAAAAAGAGTCGGACCCATCTATTATCAACATTCATCCCAACAGTCATTGTAAAGTATTTCTCCTAACCCAGGATCCATGTAAGCCCTCGAAAAAGTAGTTTAGAAACCATGAAATATATGTAAATACCTGAATAAGAGAAAGAGCAATAATTTTAAAGGCTTTCCCATTTACATCTCAAATTGTTTTCAGTAACTTCTATTAACCTCTCTTTACGGCTTTTTCAGAGTTCATAATGCTTCCTGCAACCTAAAATAAAACAAACTGCAGAGATGTCAGAAAGTTATAGATGCGCACTTTAATTACCCTATGTTAATAATGTTTGTCATCTACATTAACATTGTAAATGAAAACAATACATGCAAATTCGGGGATTTGCTTGCAATAGTTTATACCCTTTGCTGCCACGCCTGTGCGGTAGCAGCTAATTAAGGCGGTGAGCTATGCTGATACGGAGCTGTTGCTAGGCTGTGACATATTACACTATAACTACTTGTATCGCAAAAACAACGATTTATAGTCCAGCTTAGTTTTAACTGCACAGCGTGGGGCTTTGAGAAAAGACTCACATTTCATACTGATATTTGTAAATTGGTATTTTTCACAAAGCTGAAGTGAACTATGTTTCCGTATACATTAAATAACTGGAAAGCGCAACTGAACGAACAGCTTGTATCACCTTACATTTCCTTATAAGGGATTTGCAACCCAAAAATATTTAAACTACTCCGATAGCCCTTTGACATAAACATACTAAACTCCAAGGCATAAAACCACAACATATCTTCAGCACAGTGCAGAAATACCAGATTTAAAAGCTACTTCATTTGTAAACACTTCTTTATTAGAAGAATGCTTATTGCTCACTGGTTCATATTCCCATGTCTCCGGCCTATTGAGCAAATAAGTGAAACAACATCTATGGATTTTATAATTCAGTTATCTCCACGTTATTGTTCTTGTTCTCTACTGGTGAAAGCCCTAAAGGAAGAAATGCAGCTGCTGAGCACTGAAGGCGCTCCCCATTTAAAGTACCTTACAGAACAAAGGTTGAAGCCAAAAGTTGGTCTCATTCATATAGCACAATAAAATCTTTCCAGGGAGAGTCTCCACAATGATCAAATACCAATCATCAAACGTGCACAAAATCACAGTCCTTTACCCATCAATTCTAGCACCCACAGGAAGATTTCCTGGGAGCGTTATGATTATTTTTATTTATAATTATTTGAATCACTTATCTAAAGAAATGCAACCAACAACTGAAAAACTACATGCAAGGTTTTAATTATTCTCTTAGTGTCTTGCCATGAAGTTTGTCCTAACATTTTTTCAGCTGGCCAAGAAAAGCAAACACGTGTCAAGGTCAGATAGAAATAGTTGGTTCTTGCTTCATCTGAATTCCAGTTCTGGGCAACAAAAAACCTAGCAATTTAAACAGGAAACTGGCTTGATAGTTCTGAATTCATCTTTTCCATGAATGGAGAAACAACATGCAGCGTCTGCCTGCTTCTGCTTGTTTCATCATTGAGGGAAAGAAAAAAAAAAAACCCCAACATTTAAAAAAAAGCCTCAGATTTGGTCTTCCTGGAGAAGTGGCTGGCTCCCAAGCAGTGGCTGGTTTAATAAAGCTGTTCTTCAATGAAGCACATGAGATGTAAATTGCAGAGCAAAGTAGTGTGTTGCTTTCCTAATACTACAGTGTTTGTTTCTAATATGAACTGGAATCTCTTGTACAAAAAATTTCTGAAGATAACCAAGTGCAAGTGCCGCCAGGTCACCACTCATTGTCATACAAGCTAGTGTAGTTTCAGTGACACTGCAAGCACTCTGTGGCTTTACTTTGGCTGACCTAGAGCTTAAGTGCTGCACTAGGTTTTTAAAGATCAATTTTATTGGAGTAGAAAGTCATTTTATGATGTAGACTGTTCATATTTGGTACCAAGATAACAGAGCATACACAATCATGAGGACATTTCCTTAAAATCTGAGCCACTATAGCAGTGATTCACAGTGGAAAAAAAAAATACTTTTTCTAAAACCAGCGCCATCAGTCCATCACAAGAACAGCCATAAGAGACGAGACCAAAGCCCCCAACTTTAGAATGTGCGAAGTAATTCTGAAGTAGGCGACAGCACCCTTGCTCAAAAAGGTGTCTTCTTGACTTCATGCTTTGAGCACTCCCTTATGCCACAAGCCATATGTCATAACCTCTCCATTAGTTAGCCGGAGCTGTAATGTTTTACTCTGATAGTACCTTGGTATAGTGAGTTCCATAGGTGAAATGTCTTTGAAAGGTCAGTTCATTCTTCCACCCAGCCACATGAAGACATCTCCTTTCACTCAAGCATCACTCCAACTCCACAAACTGTTACAGGCAGTATTGGTTTTGAATATAAGTTCAGTGTAGAATATCGATAAAATAACCTGAGCCTAAAGCAACCTTTCCTCAATGCCTTGAAAGAGATGTTAAGCCAGTTTTACAATACAGTAAATTTTATAAACTTGCGTGTGCACAGACACACAGCAGTTAAATAGACAGACAGAGAGGCGTAAACAGAAATTTTCTAAGTAGCCAAAGAGACTTAGGCATCTTATTTTGGAGGTTCCTTTGAAAACTTCAGATGTGCTTTTTGCAAGTCTCCTCATTTGCTTTTTTCATATAAGGGTTAATCAGATGATTTAGTGGTAACTACTCAAGAATGCATACCCAGAAAGGAAAAAAAAAAATCTCTTGTACAGAGGAGGAAAGGGAAAAAAAAAAAAAGGAAAAAAGAAAGAGGGAGTGAGGGAGAGAGGTTGCAGAGTGAGTTTTTGAAGGAAGTACTTTTCGGTCTACCCTTTAGTGCATGGGGGTTCAGTATGCTTTAATTGCTACTTTGGAAATGCCCTATTTTATCTGCAGAGCAAGCCAAAAAGTGTCTGAAACCATTAAACTTCCAGGTATTACCCAGAATGGCTATTTAAAAGGACATCTAGTGAATCCTGTTTAAAATTTAATAACAAGAAGTATTTTATATTGCCTGAGGAAATCTATGATGTTCTGAGCCTCACAGCTTGTCTAAACTGTACGGCAGTAATACAGGATGTATTTAAAACTGCTATTTTATAAATATACTTTCCTAAAAGATGTAGTCTTAGCATTTCCACGTTTTGTTGTATACTGCCTGAATAAAAATATCTGATGCACATAAATTATAGTGTCCTAAAGTAGCCTGCATTAGAGAAAGCCTCATCCGTCTCCTCGCTCCACATAAAACCATTAAACTGCTCCGAATGGTAAAGTCAGCATTTCATAATTATAACTCTAAATTAAGACGCTTATGTTGTTATTCTCCAGGAAAACTTGCACCTACGTTTTACAGTGAGAGGAAAAATATCAAAATACATCTTACTAAAAGTTTATGAATGAATCCATTGTATCACTGATGAAACATGCATAAAGCCAAAATCCGTTCCATTTCCACATTACTTTTTTTCCTTCTACAGGAACAAAAGTTGACCTAAAATGATTTTCCTTTCTGAAACCGAATGCAGAGGGTGGCCTGTGCTGCAAATACAGGCTTTTCAGACAACTTTTTAAAAAAAAGAAGTTATTAAGAACGGAACAAAAAGAAACTTAAGTCATTAACTGAAACTTTACACAAGCCCCAATTCTGCAAACACTTACGCAACCGAGTAACTTCACACACATAAATAATCTGATTAAGTCCAGTGGGGCTACTCATATTTTCAAAGCTACTCATACCTATTAAGTGTGAGTAGAATCACATCACAGTAGATTTAACAAAAAGCGAAATCAGAGATTTCAGTGTGAAACTTCAAAATTTCTTCCAAAAAGGCAGTACTTAAAACACTTGATCAAATTCTACTCATCTGCTCTAAGCAAAAAAACCACAATATTTAAAATTATGTAAAATGAAACCTGAAATTTCCCAAATGATGTGCAAATATTTTTCAAACAATTAATTGGCTCTGGAGATATTAACTAGGTTACTAATTTGGGCAAACACTTTTCAGTCTCGGGTATCTCTATAAACCATCATGTTTAAGTGCTTAACAAGGAAAGCTTGCTTTTCAAAGTGCTTATTACTGCAATTCCCGTTGACTGCAATGGGATTTCTAAGCACTCAGCTCTTCTGAGTAAGGGAATACTTAATACCAGGACACGGGAGTGCAAATTTAGAAATCTATAATTAGGTCATCCATATTTTACAGTTTTTGTCTGAATAACTAATTTGTGCATTGTTGTAGAGATAATAAATTATCACACCCAAAAAAAACCCACAAAACCCTAGAAATTATGACACAGTAAAATAAAAAGCACACTCCCTTTCAAAGAATTGTATGAGAGGATGCCAATAGAAGTCTGGAGCGTTGATCTTCTTTTTAACAATTACTCATACAGTGGCAGAAATATCCTTAACCCTCCAAAATATATTCAGCCAACACGACAAGATGCCAGTGCTTTCTCAACAAGCATTAAATAGAGGATAACTTCACCTGAGAAGTCCTTTAATCCTTCCTGTATTACTTTGTTGTCTAAGCACATAGCAAAAACCTCCCCGTCACACCTCTCCCCGTATCTGCGGATGGCATGCTCTACAACTTGGACGCAATAAGCTACAGTTCATTTTTCAAATGTAGAATCAATACTGTTAAGTGGGAATCTGGGGGGTTTTTTTCCCCTTGTATGAATGCTTGTAACCATTATTGAATCATTTCTCATCTGCTATCTTGCATAATGTCAGCATTTGCTCTTTCAACTTTTGCCTTTGTTTCTGCTGCATCTCCACTTTCAGAACCTGCTTCCAGACTCATTTTGGAGGCACTTAGTCATAGCAGGGTTGTAAAATCACTTCCTTGGGATGCTCACTTTGTGCCGTGTTAAACAAACAAACAAAAAAAGCACACGAAACATTGAAAAAAAAGAAAAAAAATCACTTCCTGATATTTTTATTGATTTTTCTTCCCCTCAATTTTACGGTGTTAGTGAGTCAGCTCCCAAATGAAAAAGAAGCTGGAAAGCAGTCAGGAGACTATTTATATCTTGCAAGTTATTAAGTGTTGCGAATGTTTATGTTTTAATTTAGAAAAATTATCTGTTACCAATACATCAACCCTCTCAAATACTGATTTCCTAACGTCACACACCCATAACCAAAAGACAGATCAATACGTGTTTGATAATCACCAAACATAAATTGCCCATTTATAGTACTGATCAGCAGCTTTTTTTTTTTTTTCATACGTGCAATAGTTCGAGGGAGTAACAGGCACTTGGCAATATCAACACCGCACTGACAGAAAGAGAAACTGGCTGGCGCTCGTGCAACATCATGTCAGTAGATACCGCGTCCATCAAATGCTGACAGTTTGGCAGATCAGGCGCTCTCTGCCATAATGTCATAATGACTTCAATTTACTTCTCCAAAGCACCCAAGGGCTGCAATTTCATCAGCTATCCAAGTCTCTTCTCTTCAAGAACAAGACTCTCTTGCTTTAACATCCCTGACAGCTCCATATATTTCCTTAAAGTTTCCTAGCAGGCGTAACCAGAACGGTAAGAAACATGAAGCTGTTGCTGCTTCCCTCATAATTTATAGGAATAACTGAAGTTTTATTTAGCAACTAAAATTTCACGCTCAAAATTCAAACAGCGGCACGTTTCAAGTGCTGAAGAACAAACAGAAACAGAAGAAGGAAACCTGACAAAACCCGCTGAGGTAGCGATTTTTACAAGCCCGAGGTAGGTAGGGCTGCCTACGCTTCTAACTGAAGACTAAGATGCTAGCGTTCAACTTCCAAAGCCGTACTTCCACCCACTGAGAGGAGGAAATAACAATTTTAACTGCGGATGGGCAGCAGCACAGAGACGAAGTCCGGCGTTGGTGCCTCTCCGCCTGTGGATGGAGGAAAGCACGGGCAGCTGCACGCGTTCGGGCCCCAACGGGCGAAAACAGGAACGTCACTGCATGAGGTCACCAAGACGTCGTCAGCAAACAGGAGATACTCAGGTATTTCCTCACAGTTAGTCAGATGCTGCAACAGGGGCAATGATCCTGTCTATCAACAGCTGAAATTAAATTCATGTCTGAGTTTTGGCATAAAAATATTAAAGGGTCCTTAATTTCACTGCACCATTATTTTTACGCGGACAAGTATCTTTATCTCCTCTTCCTTTGCCACCTCTCAACTCCCTCAGGTCTTCTCTGCTGGCCGAGTTGGTTAGTTAAATATTTTACAATATAGTACAATTTGAATCTTTAAAACTTAACAAGTGAAACAAAAAGAAGCGCATCAAACCTTTTCTTCTGAAAGAACAGAGAGACTCAGAATCGAGAAATCAAACACGGGTTTCTGTACGCCATTTCTCTTTGCCACAGGAAACATTTTCTTCTCGTAAAGCACGGCAGCTAAACCCACACTTCTGGTAAAGTGTAGGTAGAAAAACCTACCCACCTGGAAGCGAAGACGGGGGCCGAGGAGGCAGTCTTTCCACCAGAGGCCTTCAAAGCACTCCCCAGCTCAAACAAAAACGTCTCAAGGCTTCCAGCGGAGGTGGGCCGCCACCTCCCCCCCACAGCCCTACCCTCCCCTCAGCGGCGGCGTAAAGGCCCCAGGTCTCCACCTCTCCCCCCTCTGCCCCTCCGCCGGGGCTCTACCTTCCACTGCGACAAACGAAGACACCACGCCACGAGGAACAGGGGCTCTGTTCTATGGGATTAGGTTGCTCAAGAAGCCTGGCCCGTTGGGCTTGGAAAGATGGGTAAGTGACCCACAAAGCACTCCAGCAACAGGCACAACTTCCATGTTGTTGGGTCAGCATTAAGCAAACGATGCTTTCATTTCAGTTTGCACCACTGCAGTGGTCACATCCTATGCACAGAGGAAAAAAATAGCTTGATCTTATCTTCAGATTTTATGTAAAAAATAAAACCAACTTCTCAGCCACCTAATAGCTTTTAAAAATGCAGTAACAAGAAACAATCCTAGAGAAAAGTTTACATAAGCTACCTAGCATACACCACTACAAGTGGTTGTTATATAAATACAGAATAATCACATCTTAATCCTCTGCTTTAAGAGACAGACCTTGTTAATCTGAAGAAGTACGCAAACTCTTTTTGTTATGCTGTAAAACCTCTCCAGTTTATTAAATCAGTAAGATCGGGTACTGTATGACCTAACTCAAACATGCAGACGCCTGCCACACTACAGGATGCCTCACCTGTCAGTAACCACAGGAAGAGTAACTAAGCACAGGACAAACGAATCTGACTGCGCCCTGGTAATTGCATCGACTTGGCCTTATCCCATTTTAGCATACTTGCCAATTGCTACATCCCAACCAAATCCTTTCCTCCTCACCCTTGCAGAGTTGCATAGGACATCTAGCGAGTTAATGAAGTCTCTCAGCAGACCTGGTCTTCAGAGGTATCAGTGTCACAACCACAAAAGAAACAATGCGCATGGATTAAAAAAAAACAAAAAAACAAACAAACAAAACAAAACCCACACCTCTCTTAATATCGACTCAGCCATTTCATAGCAACTCTTTCCTGAAAGAAGGGGTACAGCAGGCTGAGGAACCGACCTGGCCCAGGACCTCTGTTAAGGTTACCTCTCCACCAACAGTCACAGTGAAGTGCGATCTCCGTGCCCAAGTGCATATACCGTTGTGCTTAAAAAGAGAACCCAAGTGCATATACCGTTGTGCTTAAAAAAAGAACAAAAAAAACCCCACACTTCTACTTTTGGCTGGGCAAGAGGGTGTATTTTTTGCTCTCTGAAGATGACGTTGGAGTTTGAACTTTGCTTTCAAAGCCTGAAAGTTTTTCTCCTTTCACACAACAGGGAAGATGCCACGTCCATACGTGTCTCCAGATACTGACAACAGGACCTAGCGAATACACCAGTCTTGCTTATGAGCTTAATTTTTTTTTCCTGCTCAGACCACACAACTAAGTAAAACTGCTCATCTACGAAAAAGTAGCAAGCTTGGGGTAAAATGACACTGCAGCAAGTGCTTCCCGGAAAATGTTAAAATACTATTTGGGATTAGCCTAAGCCTTTTAAACTTGCAGTATGATGTCCTTGACCTGGAACTTTCTAAAACAAATGTTTCATATTAAAACTAATTGCCTCCCCCCAGATAAACCCGATGTTGATACATAATTTTGTAACATTTATGCTGTCTTCAGGAGGAAGAGTTAGTTAATGTTTTCAAGAAGGGTAAGTAATTCTCACTGACTTCTTTGCCTTGGCGTCTTCCAACCACACACCAGAGAAGAGTCGTCTTTGTGGTGACATCTGCAGTGACTCCCTCTAAGCACATATGCAAGCAGGCAGTGTCAAAACATGCTTCCTAAAGAGATACCAGAGAGAAATTCTTGGCCAAAAGACATCCGTACAGGGGTTGCGGCACGAAATCTCAGAGAGGGGAGCGGCGACGCGCTTCCCTGCTCAACCACTCCTGCTGTCACAACAGGGCACATGGAGCAAACGGGCAAGGTCATCTCACCTATTCTACGTCAGCAGTGCATTTATTAAATTGTTTCATTTACCCAAGTCAGCATTTTAGCTTTCCTAAACCTTCTTTCACCTTCTCCTCATTGCTTTTACAAAAATGCACAGCAACAAACGCTCCCGCCTGCTGCTTCAGTTCCCGACCCTGCGCCTGCAGCAGACGCGCTCTGCTCTCCGGCAGGTATCCGGGGGGAAGCGTCAGCCGGGAGCCGAGCCCCCAACCTGCAGCAGCCACAGGGCTGGCCTGCACACTGATATTGCGTTACGTACCCAACTAGGCTTTTAAATCGGTCAGGGCAGCTGCCACCTTGAAGATGATGGGCATCCCTTAGGATAATTACAATCCTATCATCCGGGCTGCCTGAGACCCCTCTGACGGAGCATAAATTACAGCTGATTTGGGAAGGGTACCGAGCACCTGAGCATTTTGAAAAACACAGCCAGTGGGGAGCTGTAAGGATCCAGACACTTTATAGATCTGAAAACTACATCTGAGCATCAAGTGCTAAATCTAGCACTTGGGGGCACTTCGGATTTGTGACACTTCCAGGAGGACACTGAAGCCATAAACTAATGGATGGATTACGCTGATACATAAATACAGCCATTTCATGCAGTAGACAAACTTTCTCGTGCCATCTAACGTAAATTACCTGGTTTTACACCCTAGTTAGGAATGTTTCAAAGAGAAGCAGTGTTTCTTCTCTTGAATAAGCAAAGCAATTATTTGAGCTCTAAAATTAGGCAATAGCGAATCATTAATTGCCACTAAAACTAAACCCCTGGTTGTACAGACTGACCCACATGAGCAAATCTTTGCAGTCAGTTCAATAGGTTTCCAAGTGGCCACTAGCATCTGCCTACATGGATCAGCTTGCCAGACCAAGGATGAATGTTAAATTACAAGCTTTGTATTCATGGCAAGTATGTTGATTAAATAAACAAATAAAGTTAGATCCATTTTATTACTGGCAGCATAGCAACCCCACGCAAAGACTTTAAAACCTATTTAATTTTGAGCTCATTTTAATATTAGTTTAAAAATATCAAATCAATAACATCCTTTAATGTTTAACCAAACAGCTACATTTGTCCTGGTTAAACTCTGCCAACACTGGAAATGAACCAGAGATTAATTTGGTTCAATGAATTTGGCTTTTAACCTAGACAATAAAATTTACTTGTATAAAAGCTCAAATCCCAACTGGCAATGTAAGGATGCCTTAGGGTACACTCTGGTTCTTGCCAGCACCACATACCCACCTTTACAGTTTTAAAATTAATCTGTGACTTTTTTTTCCCCACACACGTATAAGCATATACCATGCTTACATTACAAAAAATGAACACTGACTTGCAAGGGTTAATAATATGATGCTTGCTAACATACAACCTCAAAACTATAGAGGACTACAAACAACCTACTTCTGCAAAACTGGAAGTAGAGGAAGGAAAAAAAAAAAGGAAAAAAAGGAAATCATTTGCTCTTTACCAAGATAAGAGAAGCAGAAATACTGAACAACTACAGGATTCTTAAGTCCCCATATTAAATTGCATTTTTACCTTTGGCATTAACTGTATCATACACTTGCTGCTATTCTAGCAAGAAAGTGCGTTTTTTAACAATACTTAGCTAGGCATCTTCGGTCATATTTGAGGAACTATAGAATACAATCTCTCTCTCTGAAGTCATCATCATGACAATATTGCCTTCGTTTTCCCATTACCTAACAAATCATGTACGATCTTCTCTTAACAACTGACCTGTAGTTTAAACAAATATATTCACAGAGCGTGCAGGTGTAAGTCCTGTATACACAGAGGACCAACTTGGCCAGACCTGTACCCCTGAAATCTCCACGTCAGTGAGTAGTGATGGCAAAGAGTCAAAGGAGAATCCAGTCCACCGCACAAAGAGGAGGCAAGGGGACAGAAGCGCATCACAGCATGCTGTCATAAACACACAGTGTTCTACGTCATCACGCATGGCCAAGGAGGCTCTTGTACCTACGAGGTTGTAGGTACTCTGTCTGCCCGCTTTTAAAGAGATGGCCAGCATCAATAACAAAAGTGAAACCAACAATTTCACATTTTTCAAGTCCTGGCCTGACAATACCAACACTTTCTGTGCGCGTGTGTGGCCAGGCAACACCGAGCTTAGGATGACTGAGTCGTAACACCACCCTGTGGGACCAGGCTGGGTAACCATTGCTGGCACTGGCAAACCCTTACTCACGAGAAAGTGCCTCTGAAGTCAGCGAGACTCCTCAGATGAGTAAGAAGTGCTCACTGATGTCAGTACAGATTATTCAGTGAGGGCTTTGAAGGTTTTATTTTGTAGCAGTGCGTGTGCATGTGTGTGTGCGCGCACACGCACAGGAGCAGACATGACTACATAGAAGCCATGAAATCATCACCAACCTACAAGGCAGTACGGGTTACAGAGAAAAACAGTCAGAAAGTGAGATAAATGACCCTGTGCTGTGACCTTGAGGCAGAAATAACCTCAGCGTAGGCTGTACCTACCTATACCAGGACTGAACATGACTCAGGGAGTACAGGGTTGAAGTAAAGCACGCAGGAGCACAAGATATATGCCATTAGCGTCTCTCCTCCTGCTGGCTCAGTCCCCTTCCATCCTGCTACGCTTTCTATGCCACAGTGCATATTTAGCACACTGAATGCTAACCTCTGGTCTCACATATGCTGATGTAAGTTTAAATTAACATGACTGAAGTCTCTGGGGTCAAGTTGATACAAGGTCCTAAAGTGATGGAATTTGTATCATCTTCTGACCAGTGTCTAGAAGAAATTACAAAGCCGTTTACATGTCCATGGGGTACGGCACCACTTTACTCCCAGCTGCACTGCTCAGAAAATACATAAAAGTGAGCTTTGTATCTGTGCGTATTTACTGTGCCTCACAGCTCTTACCAATAAGCTGAATTACCAAAACCAAAAAGTTGCCACTGCTGTTCACAAAAGCAGAGTATCTTTGCAGTGGAGGAAAACTGCATAAACAATACTTTACCCCGCAGGCGAGCGCTGTACTCCTATGAGTACACCCATGCTACATGGCATGCCAAACTTTCTCCTCCTTGGTTGCTCTCATCTCTTGTGTGACTTTTCACTGTCATCTTTTCATTACTACCCCTCTGTAAAAGATACAAAGAGGGCTAACATACAGATGAACCACCCTTATTTTTCCAGGTAGCCGGCAGGTTAATTTCTGTGATGACCCAGGTGCGTTGGTCGCTTTTCTAGGCTCCTGCGGAGCAACGTGGAACCGGAGCCCCACGGCGCCGTTCTCCTGCAAGGCTGGGGCAGGACGGGATGGCGCCCGCGGCCCCCGCACAGAAACCACCCGAGTTTGGAGGGGAGCAGAAAGTACTTCCATGGCATCAACACACAGGCAGACCTTCAGCACCAGAAAGACTGCCGCCAAATTTTTGCCTCGTATTGTGGATACACATTCAAAGGCCAGCTGAGGATCAAATGCTGAAGTTGGCTTCCCCCCTTCTCTAGTAAAATGCACGGTAAATTCGATTCTAATAACTTACTATTGTGAAGAGGGTTGTGATAATTAACAGGCATTTATTAGCATTTAATTTGACAGCAGATATGCTTTGAAGAATTTTAATGACCCATTAATGGATCCATACAACCACATGTACACAGAGAAGATACAATCAAGTCCAGGAACCGATTCTTACTATGTGTTTGTACACATCCCTGAACAACAGCAACAGATCATCGTTGCTACTGGGTGCCACCGTATGACAACAGCTATAATTATACTGTCCTGATAAATCATAATCTTTTGTAAGCCTCAACCGCTGACTTTGTGTCAGCTAAAAACAGATGCCTGGCGTGTTCCCACACACCTTTACCTGATCATGATGTTGTGGTTTGACTAAGAGGACGACTTAGCAAAAGGAACTGAACACAACTACGAAAGTTTGGAAAAAGGAACTGCTGCACGCCCTCATTTTCTCTCCTTTATAATGCTTAAAACATTAAGTTATTACTTCTTTTTAAGAGATCAGAAACATTACACCCAGCACATTCTTTGTAAAATCAATCAGAGTTAAGGTCATAGCAGTAGAAGTCACATCTAGAAAATGTGCTTTCAGGACAGATTCACGAGTATTCACAGAAAAGACGGGGGATGAACAACAGACTTCCCAAGTGCTTTTTTTTCAATGGCTGGTTTTGCTGACACGCATCTTTCACAAACCTAGCTAGTCCTAACAAATTCAACAGCAATTTCTTTGTTTCCTTTTTTAAGGAAGTTTGCTGCCAGTGCTAAAAATTAATCAGCCTTAGGTGGCTGTCAGCATCCCACCTGCCACCCTCCCAGCACTCCTGTACCAACAGCCCAGTTTCTCGGCATAGCCCCATCCTTTTCACGGGCCCCTTGCAACACTCAGATCGCTCCCATTTTCATCCTGAACGCAAACCTGCTCCACTTCATATTCCTCCTCCAAAAACTCTCATGCTGAACACGCCACATCCACCCACTCATCCCAAGTCTCCGCCACCTTCGGGTTTTGAATGTTGACACCAGCTCAAGTTCAGAAGTGGGCAGCAGCCACGAAAGGGGGATTGCAGAGCAAAGAAGATCTGGGGGACAGAGAGGCAGGAAAAGGGTCTACAATAAACAGTGATTTGTGCAGTGGGAACCAAGTCTTAAGTCCCTTAAAGTAACTACACAAAAGAAAAATTCAGTTACTTCACGCATATGCAAACACACGTGCTTGGCCAACCTCCTCTTCTCCTTCTGCTTAACACCTCCTCCCCACAACCCCCCCCACCACCACTATTTGCACTGTAATTTTTCCCAGGACCCCTGGTGATGGAGCAGGACCACACATGGTAGGCACCAGACAAACACCAGGTATCTCCATATCCTGCTCCTACACAGCTCTGCACACTCCCCGTCTCCTTCTCGTACTGCTGCGGGATGGCAGAGACCACCCGGCAGGCCGGTGCCATGGGAAATAAAACAAGAACTCAGTTAGACCATGTTAACCCATCCCAGACAGCGACATCCACTGACTCCGTACAGGGACACGACGACTGGGGGAGCTCCAGCCGCCACCTCAGCCTCACCGCTCATGAAAAAAAGCATCACCAAGGGGTAACGATCTTTCTACTACTTTAACACAGAAAACCCCAGATTCCTGCCACGGTGATTTCTGATGAAACAAAGAACAAAAACACCCACCTACAGAAACCCAGTGTCTCTAGGTTGCTGGTTCTCCGCCTTCAACAGCCTTCCTGGACATCCGCGGCTCCTCCAAACAGCCATTTTCTCCCCTCTTATTTCTGTATGGTCTTGTTACATCCTCCTTTCCTTTAAGGCTGTGTTCAGCTCCTCACGCCCTGCCTTCTCCTCTCCTCCAGCTTTTGCAGCGGCTGCTGCCCACACCAGCTCTTCACCGCCTTGGCGGAGGCCGCCGCCCATGCCAGCCGTGAAACGGCTGAGACATCTTTACAAGTCAACCGGCTCATCTTGCCACAGCTCCGCTATCCCGAACGCAAGGTGTTACCTTGTGGGTGGAATTACACAAGGAGTAATTCTGTGTATCTGGTCTTCCATAAACTTTGCAGAGCTGCTGTAAGACTCCACGAGAAAACTCTGAGTTACTCTTAGTCAAAATCCACTAGACCCTAACAGCATGGAAGTAAAATAGGGATGGCTGTGTGAAGGGCATTTTTATCGCTCCTCCACAAAACTATTTTTCATATTTTTTTTCCACATTCACATACCCCTATACCTAATAGGTATTTTCTTTTTGAAAGGTTAATGAGAAATTTCAAACTGAAAACTTCATTTTGCGTATTAGAATGAGAAACTGGGATTTCAGCCCTTTAAATACTGTTCTCTTCTCCAAAGTGTAAAATACACTAAACAAAGCAGAATAAACTGGGTTTGTAAGAACAACAAAAATCTGTTTCATGTCTAGCATCTTCTTAGCTGTCAGACTAGCACTTCTGATCATCTCGTCCTTTTTCCTAAACGTTGAAGAGAATTTAGTTTAAGAGACAGTGTGTCCTCTTCCATGGGGACAACAGAGGACAGAGACTCTTCTGAGTGATGGATGGTTTTTTTTCCTGTGCAGGGGAAGTACCAACTCTGACAGCAGTGTTCCTG
>NW_009206568.1:0-7868 GCF_000690835.1 Fulmarus glacialis | reverse complement strand
TGCAGAATAACCTCCGCTGGTCTACGAAACGACCTGGAACAGAAAGGACTCGAACGAAACTTCAGACAAACTTCTGGATCCTGCCACTGCCCTGGGCTGCTCATCCTTCACCATGTCCATTACGCTCTCTCTCCCGTCTCCCATCCTCCCGGAGCACAAAACTCACGCACAGAAGAGCCAAGTTAAGGGGATAACCATCGGTCCTTCTCTCCACTCTGGTGATACAAGCCTTGACCCCTGGACACCTGTCCCAGAGCCTGCAGGAAGCTTGGACAACCTTTTTGCAAGGGGAGAAGAGGACATAGGCTTTAGATGGGTAAGGAATCAGCCTGATTTCTTACATCTCAAGGACCCCATCTCCTCAGCCTGCCAGACTGGCCAGTCCTCAGTGGATTCCTCTTTAGCTAGTATCTTCCATTCCTCTTTCAAACCAGTTCGGCATTTCTTTAAACTTTTTGTTCTCCTCTTGTTTTCTGTCAGAGCCAAGGAAGGGAAAACAGTTATGAGCCTCTCCACCAATCTTCTCCAGTGCTCCAAATCTAGCTAAAAAGTTGCAGAAATCTTCTTCACCTGCCATTTCATCACATTTCACTTGGCAAGTACTGAAAAGCCAATAAACGTCACTAGGTTATCTCAAGCTGTACACCAGGAGAAGGTAGCAAAGGGTGTGAGAGCCACAGTGTCTCCTGAGCTAGCTAGCAGAAGGTAAGAGCAGTATCTAGAGGACTCCATCGTGGCTCTCGTCTTTTCTGAGGACTCAGAGGGGATGCCCTGGTTTGCAGTTCTATGCCTAGCTCAGAGACGAACTTGTGGCCTGCAATATACAGGTGGAAGTTAAAAGATTTTCTTATGTAGGGGTACACATGAAGACAGTTTGTTTGCAGCTTAGAACAGGACACCCAGAAGTCATCAGTCTACTGCACAGACTGCAGATCGTATACATTATTGTGACTAAAAAATGCCCTAGGTTCTGCGCTGGAACAGTAGGAGACACAATAGCAGACAACTCAGCAACAGGCATTTAAAATTTCGTGCTTAGTGGCCTGCATGAATTTCACAGAATACCTTACTGCTTTCGCTCCGCTTTTCAGACTTTTAACAAGCCAAGCCACCCCTTTACAATACCCAGGCTCCTTAGACATCCACTTCAGATCATCAAGATCCGGGGGAAAAGGCTGCCCTCAGTCTAGAAGACATTTTTGAGCTCCAGACACCCATCTTTTAAGTGCATGAAACTTTGAAGTGAAATGTTAGCAATCCTCGCCTTTTGCACTGCTTACTTTTGTGATACAAATACATGGCAACCTATAATCCCTAATCAACCTAGAAAATAAATGACTGATAAACCAATCTGTGTGTAACCCCATTAACAGATTCTGGCTTCAGTATCAACAGGGTAATTTGCTGAGACTATTTTTAATCCCGACTGCTAAACCATTAATCCCACAATTTCCACATGGTATTCTCCCCCCAACAAATTTACCCAAGGTTACCAACAATTTTGCAACTCAGTGAAGAGCAGATAAATAAATAACATTTGCAAATATACACCTCCTGGCACTGGAGAATTGAGAGACTCCGATTACTCGGCTGATCCCGTTAAAGCCATTACTTTCTAATTGGAAGGAGTCATTCAGAAGCAAAGCTGTGTGTCTGGCATGTCACTTGACACTTAGTATGTACCGTTCATGATAAGATGAACTCTCCAATATGCTTGCCACAATGAGAAGAAGTGGGTTATTTCATCATACCACCGATAGTCAGGGCTCTCTCTACTGAAATCTGATCAAATTTAATGGGACCAGGGTTATCAACATAAATTGTCAAGTTTTCTCAAACTGGCATTAAAACATTCTCCAAGTATCATTATTAATGTCAATATAAATTATGCATTGAAGATCACAGCATTCATTACAGAGGTAAAATTTATCTGGGGGAAAGGAAAAAAAAAAGAGACAAACAGAGCAAATCTAATTAAAGTAAGTATTTATAGATTTCGTACAGCTTTTCTCAGTAGTGATGAAAACACTTCTCTAAAAATGGTCTTAAAATAAGCATTCAGAGAGTCATTAAAAACAGTACTAAGAAAGTATTGTGGTAATCAGCTAAAGGTACAGTTATACATAGGATGTTGCAAAGGTGCCAACGTGACAATACATGAGACTGGTCGTTTATCCAAGGATGTATCAACGTGCTAGCACAACAGTCTGGAAGACAGACCCTTGGTTTCATGTCAGCAGCTACACACAGGAGGAAAAGCTGTATTTAGTGTTGGAAGGGTGGTGTTTCATGCTCCTTTCAACTCGTATAAATTACAACGTCAGCCATTCCTAATTGGTACACATTAGTATTCAAACACCATGTTGAAATTAGAAGCTTAGCAGTTTTTTGGTACACGTATAGACACTTCACACGTGAATAACCTTGTTGAAATATTTTTGTATTCCGAGCTTAAAAGAAACAACTTTAAGAGACAGAGGGTGAGCAACTGGTACCTCACCGAGGACTGCCACCGACTTTTGGAAGTTCTCACGTGGCACACCATATGGGGCTAACTCCTATTTACCGCGCGCCTTGGGACTTCCGAGTAGACCCCCATCTCCTGAAATCCTGAAGATACGCATAGCTAGGATGGCACGGGGGAAAGCAAGCCTAAAAATACAATTCCCAGGGGCTCCAAATCCAAAGGGAAAATAAGAGACCTTATTTCCCTAATTGCATAGTTTAAGTCAATCCCTAAGCTGCCTGATTCATGGTTTTATCATACTTGTGGCTGCCAATATTGGTACCAGCTCACCAATTCAGGTGCCTCACAGTCTACCGCAAGGGAAGCCAGAATGCATCCATTAAAATAGACAACTAAGCAACCTCTGTGCAAAGGCTGGAGCGGGAGGGGGGGAGAAAGTCTTTCCAAGCATATCCTCAACCATCAAAGGAGCAGCTCTAGTTTCAGCCAGCAGAGACCGTAACACCTCGCCCTGCGATCCTTTTACAACATACTGTGTCACTGGCTATTGTTCGTAACTCTTCCCGCAAACCATTTCAACATTCAGAGCCCGACTATTTCTTAAGGAAATTATTTCAGAAGAGAAAAAAAAAAAAAAAAAAAAAAAACTTACTTACTCATGAACCTGGTATCATTATAACAATGAGGCACAACAGCTAAAGACACAGTTACATTGCACAATCCTAAATGCATCATTTATTGTACTAGATTTCAGAAAAAGAACATTCTGAAACACTAAAACAAATCAGAGCATAAATGTGACTTGTTGTCAGCTCATACAATATGGGTTAAATGCTACCATATGGTGAGTGCACACACGTTACCCTTTCAGAAACAAAGAACATGGCTAATTTCTTTCCCAAATCTATTTTTAAATAGATAAACGTGATTATTTTAAAACAAGGCTACGGTTGTGACTAGAACACCTCAATTTCCACCAGTCTCTCCCTCTCTCTCTTTTCTGAGAACTAATACCACTTCACTGCTCGCCATCTTTTTAAAAAAAGACAAGGAAAAATTACTATTAATTCAGCTTTATCCCTGTAAAAGCCAACATGAGCATTTCCATGCAGTGTAAAAATAGGGACAAGCCAACTCACCGTTCTTCCTTTATTTTACCTGCCGGAAAAGCAAAGCCTGCGTGTGCGTGCGCAATACATTAAAACTCACTGACATATGATCCGATTTTCAGCAAACACTCCCAACAGGACCTGCCCGATAGACAGAGCTCTCGTTTTCTCTGCACCCTCCCAGTCATGTACTAAAACATACAGTTTCGGTACGCTCCCAACCAAAATGAACAAAAAAAAAAAAAAAAAAAAAAGACCAAAGAAAACACATGAAATACACGCAGGGTAGCTGGAGCGGATGCTGTTGGTTTGAAAATTGTCTGCCTAGCCTCTGTGCTGAGTATTTGTTTTTATCACTATACTATAAATGAAACATGTCAGGAGTCTAAAAATAGCTACAAATTGTAATTACATATGCTTTGTAGTTTCTGTTTTACTTTGAAAAGAAGATTAAAAGCTAGATCGTTTTAGAAACTGGCCTTAAAGATTTGGGGAGCCACAAAATTATTCTACTTTGCAATTTGGAGTGCGCTGCTGGAAAACATTTCCTTTGGGACGTAAATATGACGGCCCCAACACAGAGAAGCAAGCTCCCAATGCCGTACAGCAAGATGGCAAGAAAGAAAAGGGAGAAGAGTAGACAAAGAAAAAAGTAATTTCTTAGAGATTCTAAGAGTGCCCTGATTACGGATGTAATACTATAAGCTTTAATTAGGAGCTAAGTGCTGTGTGCTAAATTCATCCCCACACACAGCCCTGTAAATTCAGAGTCACTCTACTAAAGTTTCCGGGGGTTTACGACGACTGTACAACAGCAACGCCTGGCCTCTGGCTTCTGTAACAGCCCGTAATGAAACCTGGATTTCGTTGAACAAGCGTTAAGCAGCATCCTGCTGATACAAATTAAATTCTTTTCCATAAGCAATCACTTTAACGAAAGGTTAGCAAAAATGGATTTTAAGTAGTCATCAGAACGTAAGTGGTTTCGAATCCAGAGTAAAATACCCCTGTTCCTCCACGACACAAGACTCGAAACAGTTTAGACCTTGTCAGCGTGTAAACAGCCGCTGCCCCAGTGTCGCTGCAGCAGGCACTGCCAGCAACAGTGCCCACAACTCGGTTGTAAGCTCACAACTTGGGAGCGGTAAACAAACGAATTATCTTACAGCAGCCCAGTGCTACTGCTGTAAAATACCTGCTAGAGCTTATTAGGCAACAAATAGTTTGGCGGGAACTTAAGAGACGCAAGTATTGCCCATCCGCGCACTAATTTAATCTCGGAACGTATGCTTAATGCCCCGAGTCCGTTTGCATCAGCGCTGTTGCCGTAATACAGTTTCAGGCAGGCAAGGAGAAACTGCTAACGTGAAGCGTGTAACAACGCTGATGGGCCTCTACAGATAACCAAGCTGTAAACAACATCAAAAAATGTTGTTACCGACGTTGAGTAATCATCGCATCAAAAAACCAGAGCTCATTGGCTTCAGCAGATCAAGAGACCGAACATTTGCTGACTAACAGTTAGGTAATGAAAGTAAACATTTGCAATGAAGTCGTCATCCTAATGAAAGCCATGGCAATGTTAACTACCTGGACCATAATCCACTAGCACGTTTTAATGCGGGCTCACTAACAATATTTACTAGAATCGCTCCTGCTGGAAAAGGAAAGGAAGTCTCATTTACTTTTAACATAGAAGTGACAATCAAGAAATACTGCTATTTGTTAAGTCTTTCTAACTCCCAAGCACTGTACTGATGACACCCAGAGAGTTCCTGTGCAGTTACAGTGGGTAACTGAAAAACAGAATTTTGCCTTCAGTGACTGAGTCAGAACAGCTTTGTCCTAGCACTGAAGTGTATAAACATTTGCCGCATGTAAGATGTCTGCTTTGAAAAAGCAATGTTGCTCCAAGGTTCAAATATTTATATTGCAGATATCTAATCAAATAAATGTGACTTTTGGGTTTTTTGCTGTTTTTTTGCCATGCAGTGATTACTTACCTGGATTAAGTTTATGGCTACAGAAAAAAAAAAAAGAAGGAAAAAAGCACCACTGAGGTTAAGTTTTACCTGATTAACTGCCAATATTGTTAAGGATTTCAGACTCACATACAGAAGCTGCAATTCCACTCAGAGACACCCTTCATGCAACTCCCAGTAGCCAATGGGAGTGGCAAGCGTGCTCATTAGGGGACAGCACTGGGCTCACAAGCAACAAGTCAATTTATAGGATGGTTGTACACACGCTTACCCAACTGAGGAACACCACACAGCTATGCAAAACAGTAGTAGTCCATTTCCCCCTTCTGTGCAGAAATCTAATGCCCATTCAGGCTTAAAAGGTATGTATCCACAAATTCATACTTGTGTCTCAAAAACTTAAACAGGCACACTTTACTTGTAAAATTTGCAAGCTTGGACAAGTTGCTTCGTGTAAAATGCAATCACTTTGTATTTCAGCTTTCTATTTTGATGACTTTAAGAAACAATATAGTCAAACCCAGTTTTCCAGTTTGAGTACACATATACAGACTTCGTCACCGGTCTCACAAAAGCTTATGCATTGGCTCATTTTGTGTACTGTATGTAATCCCAAATAAGTCCTGGAAGTACTTGGCATGAATTTAAGTCTTCACAGAAGTGAGGTCTTCCAAAGTTGACAGGTTTTGGATCATACTAAATGTGTAAAACTTGCCACTTAAGATCACAGCTAACTATAGACAACTCTGTTGAAGTCACCTGCACATAAAGACCTTCAAAAAAAAAAAAATCGGAATAAACAGACTGCCCAAAGTTTGCAAGAGTTGGTGACTACATCATTCATCCGATATTACTCTTCCAGGCTGCCTTCCTCTGGTACCCACCGCAAGGTGCATTCAGTCAACTGAAGCCAACGTCCCTGCTTCCGAAGCAAATCTGTAAAGTGTTAATACATAAACATCTTTGTTTGCTAAAATGAGGGATGGCTGCGCTTACGAGCAATTGAACAGGCAGAGATTCAGAACGATGGCTCAATCGTTTTCACCCCTTCCGTGAGCACTTTTGTACTGATAATTGCTATTATTAAACCTTGGTGACAACACGATACTATGACCAACTATAAAAACATATGACGAACCTGATTTTTAAAGCATAGTCACTGTCACAGGAAAACTTTAATCTACAAAAGTTGAATGTCACTGCTGTTGCTCCATGCCAGCCAGCTATACTGTTACCGAGGTCACTTGCAAATAACAAGAGGTAGCTTTCAGCGTAGTGATGTAAACTGTTTTCTTTTCTATGATGCACAGAGAAGTAGTCGTTCACATTCACGGAGGGACAGTATGCAGCTCTTGATGCATATTGTTTTAGTCACTACAACAATTTAGAAGGTCGTGCTAGCTTAGATAGGAGCCCTGCTAACAAATGCCACTCCCTTCTCCAAACCTGTCAGATCATTCTTTAAGACAACGTTATTCCCACCGATGCTTAAGCATTATCTTGCATATGAAACTAACAGTTTAGAGGTGGGTTATAATGCCCTATTGTTCACACAGAACACATAGTACTTATCACTAGCTAGATGTCACTTCAACATCACTCAGTTTTACAGGAACTAAAGGCTTGAAAACAAATCCCAGGCAAGAATTATTAGAGATACCTGAAAAATATTTTACACCGGGAGCTGGTGAAGGTGCGCACCATGCCAGTTAACACAAATCACTTTATCGTACAGAGCTCCATTCAGGACAGCTATGGCAGCTACTCCTGTGAAACTAAAGATGTCTCCTGGAATAACTGCATCATAACACTAATTACACCACAGGTGCTCCTACAAAACTTCAGCTTCCCATTTTACCAGGGGGGAAGCTCCAAAAACCACCGCGGCCCACCCTGCCTCACCTCCCGGCGGGACAAGATGGGGTGCGCAGAGCGGCGCATGACCAGGCCGGGGGGCCGGGGGTTTGCTGTGACAGAGCCGAAGGACACAGAGCTCACAGGACACAAAGCAGCAGCACTCACCGAGAGATGACTCGTCCCGGCCAGCCGCCGCGGGCAAAACTGCAGGAGCAAAACTCCTCAAATACTCCCCGCCTCGATGAAACCTTTGCTCCCACCACTACCACCCCCCTCCAGCGCTGCTCTCCCCCCAAAACACCCAACACCTCTTGCAATACAGTTATTTTTGGCCTGCTAGCAGCAGCCAGCCTGGGAGGCAAGAGCAGGGGGCCTCGCTGGAGAAGCAGGTGCGCTGCTGCACCCAGCACACACCACCATCCGCACCCGTCCGTGGGGCACAGCCCCAGTGCC
>NW_009206567.1:0-20759 GCF_000690835.1 Fulmarus glacialis | reverse complement strand
ATCTATATATATATATTAAGGTATTTTCTTTCTTCCTAACTTCAGCTGTTCTACAGATACTACAGGCATTGGAGCCTACACCTCTCCTCTCAACAGGGTAATAATCTCACCTCTCTTACTCAGCATACTGTAGTTCTTGATCAAATCTCCTAAATCCCTGGAGCTCTCTTGTCTCTCCCACATCCCCTGCTACTGGCAGACAAGCTGTGCAAATGGTGACTGGCACCGTCCAACCTGAGCTCAGGCTCCTTCACGGGAGCACGGATTTGCACGCCTTAGCAGACATTGGTTTTCATTAAACCCATAGGAAACTAATACCTTTAAGATCTCCATCTGCTGTGGAACTTGAATGCAATTGTTCCATAGGTTCAGAAGTTAGTAAGGAGAAAAAATATCCACATGGGCAGACAGCATAACCATATAAGAACCTCCTCCTTAGGAGATGTCTAGAAATTGCATACTTCGCTTTCGTAGCCAGCAGCTGCAGTTACCCTGTCAGGTTGTGGCACTAGGCATTGGTGGGCTCTTGGTGCATCAGGACAGGATAATTAATATTGATGGTATATTTCAGTCCTGAAATGGAGCTTTTCTCATCTTCACTTCTCAGCCTGGGCTGAGCACAGAATTGCCAGCTGAATGCTTGAAGTGGGTTGGATGCTTGGTCATGAAGTTTGTTGTGTCTTTGTGAGGGATTATGTCGTGAATTGGGCTCTCGGTCAAATTTAAAGCCAAATCTATGTAAGTGAAGCTAGTAAATAAATTTCTTCCTAACAATTAATAGTATATTGTAGACACGCTGAGTTATTTTAAAAAATGTAACTAACTCATGCAACATACAGCAACTAATAGCATTACACCAGTAGGATCTTTGGTCCTTTCCTGAATGGGCTGTCTGAGAGTGAACACCCTTGCTCTGGCACTGGCAATGGCTAGCTGGATTAATAGAGATCTCCGTTTCTAATTTATGTAATTCTCCCAGTGAAAACTGATATTTTCTATATATGTGATAGATATTATTCTGATTTAACTACTTCATTCCTGTGTTCCAAACTGAGACATGGTGAGAAAGCACCATGCAACAGTACCTACGCTGACGCTTTCTCTGGCAGCCAAGCAACAGCTTGATTTCTGTGACTTTTCTATGCAAGTTCTTCTGCATTGTGTTAGTTCTTCAGTTCATTTTGTAATAAATTTGCAGTAACAAGGGTATGGGACTTTTTTCTTCTGATCTGTCAGGAGACAGCTTCAGAGACAATCTACAGATCCTTCTCCATATGCAGATCATGTGCAAAATCTAATATATTTCAGGCATGAGTGAAGAAGGCCATAGAAGTGCTCCGAGAGAGAAGGGTGAGGTTCACATGCAGGTGTGGAAATGATTTTTTAGTGATGACTGTTACTCCCACCCACTCTTTACCGGATTGGAAACGCACTAAAGCTTTGTTATGCAAAAGCCTAAGCCCTAAGCAGGAAGAAGATCAATTGACTACTGGCATTAAATGAAATTAAATGAAATTAAATGAAAGGAAATTAAATGAAAACCCTCACCATTGATTATTCCTGGAGCTGTTTTTTCCTGTTACTTTCTTCAGCAGTTTATGATTGATCCTTGCTTAGTTTAATAAGCGTGAAGTACTTATTTTTACTAGACAGCAGTATGACACAGGAACGATGAGACTTGATATTGCTGCTCACTGAGCAAAAAGAGATTAGTCTTGGCCTGCCTGTAGAAAAAATTGTAAACAATATGGGTTTTAAGGCAAACACTATTTTATAGTAACACCCTTCCTCAAAAGTATGCAAGACCTATTCTTATGCTATACAGTTCTGTGCTGTATATGCACTTCTTTTCTGCAGCTCAGGATATCTTGGTTTCTCCTGTATGTCGGCATGCCCTCATGTACTCAGTAGTTAAAATAATCTTCTTTACCTACTGCTCTGTCAGACTTTCTCTCTCCCTTTTTATCCCCATAAATTTAACCTCAGTGTCCTGAACTTCAACATCCTTCAGGATTCTTCCTCTTATCCTTACTCAGTTTTGTTTCTCATCAAGTTACTTCTGTTCCTTTCACTCTGACAGCAAAGCTAGATGCACAGATAGCATTTAGACTGAATAAAAATTAGCAAATTATGTTTGTTCACAACTGTGGGTAGACTGTGGCAAGGAATGCATTATCAATACCTATTTAGACATCGTTTATGAGTAAATTCCTTTGCTTCATTACAAAATACAGGCTTGCACACTTATAAACTTCGTAAATGGTCTCTCTTTTACAATTTTAGGCCCTCAGGCTTGGGTTACATGGTTGTTCAGTGGCTAGGAAACAAAATGGGGCATGTGAACAAAGTGTTTCCTCCCCATGAAAGAAGGGAGGGGAAATGAAGAATGCTTATTATGGGACAAGAAAAGGATTGTTCTCTCTGTCACTCACTCTGGTTACATATACATATACAGCACTCTACTTCATGGAAAAAAATATTTAGATTATTATAATTCAACAAGGGAGGTAAGATGAACATTCAGAAAAGAAATTTGGGGGGGGATACTGTTCAGTGATGGAGAAATGAACATAAGCTATCAGGCAGGCTAGAGCTCAATAGAAGTGACTTTTATCAGAAGATTAGTCCTCTGCATGGTTAATGTGTAAACTGTATCAAATGCCTAAAATAATTCTGCCCAACCTGCACTTCTGTTATGTCATTGGCTTCCTGACTGCTTTGACAGAAATGTGGTTTTCTGCACACTTGGCGCTCTTCCCACTTCCTGAATGTATGTTGAACCTTCATTCATATCATCTGACGGGCATGAAACAGTATGCCAGTAAACTTCTTACTCATACATCTGTGCACCCTATTTTGTCTTCTAATACCAAAAAAATAACATTTTAGTTTTATCCTAGCCATTAACAGGAGATGTTTCAATACCTTTTTGAACATTATTGTATTTTACTTCATCTGGTCATAATAAATCCTCAGAATTAACAAGTTATGTTGCAAGTAATTACATAATACAATCTTAATAATTTAGAGAACTACTGTGTTTCCTTCTATTTTGTGAAAGCAAACAATACTGTATTTGTTCATAAAAGTGGTAACTTGCAGTAATAGAAATACAATATAGACATACTGCCGGAAAATAATATCGGCAAAGGAGCAGGCATAAGCAGAGTGGAGCCATTTCACAATACAAGTGTTTATGCCAGTGAATGCCATGTGTTCCTTTTAAAACATTTTTAATACAATAACAAAACTGTTAGCATAGAAGGATAATGACAACGTTACTTCTATTTGTACTGAAAATAAATCGCCAGTACAGACAGACATTTGAGAACCATAAAAGGAACAGGAATGCGACTTCATTCCACTCTCAAATTCATCATTGAGAAGTTCTGAGCACATACGTTATCTTTTGATTTTGCAGGAGTATTTAATACAATGTTAAATAATAAATGTGTGGTCTTGAAAGTGCAGCTTTTTAAAGAAAAGGTCACTAAAAGTATCTCAGTCACGAGGAAGAACAGATGTGTTTCTTGCTATTGAACTCCAAAGCTCTTTTAGGAATCTGTTAACCTGATTTTCATATGACCGTTTACCCAGATTCACCATATTCAGTACTTACGATGATAATATTATTTTGTATCAGCATCATTATTTCTTACCCCAATTAACCTGCATTTAATTGTTTCCTCCCACCACCTTGCTGACTGAAAAGATTGTTTTGCAGTCGGATCCAGGTATTCTCACTAGTTAATCTTCCTAAACAGGATTGTTGCAGAGAATCAGATCCTAAGGCTTACTGCACCTTTGTCACTCTTGTAGAAGTACAACAAAGCAGGGCAGTTGACACAAAGCATCTAATACCTCTTGAGCGACTGAAAAATAAAGATGTTAGTATGGCCACCTGCAAACGCTAAGTCTCTTCAAACTTGATGTATTCGAAAGTCCTGCAGCAAGGGACCTGCAGCCTCAATGACACAAGCAGTCCCTACCAGCCATGTGTTCTGGACTGTCCCCCCCTCAATCAAAGTACTAGGTCAGATTTTTGATTCGAACAGAACCTGAAATAAACTGAGGCTAAAGAATCCTCTCTAATGAAACAGTCGCTTTCTAAATACAGTCAGTTATGATATATCTCACAGAGCAAACTTTATTCTCAGCAAATTTCTTTCATTTTCTTGGGAAATAAAGTTTTTTTTTCACATAGTGCTGTTTTTAAAAATTAAAAATTGTTTTATTTTGTAAATTTCAATCATCCTATATTTGAGTTAACAATAGTTCTTTACAAAGTCTAAATTAAATTATTGCTTTTACTTGGAAAAAACCACAGTTTTTTCCCTCCTAGCTTCCTTTTGTCCTCTTCAAAATCCTAAGGAAAATGAAAAGGTTCACAGACTCCCCTACAAGTCAGCTATTTCTGATCTCCAAGAGGAACTACATTTGAAAGTGAAGGATACTTTTCTAAAAATACCCTACTCTTACATCTTTTCTGTTTGATAGATTAGGTATCACTGATACTCACTAGTGGAGTAATTACAAAAGGAAAAAGTAGTTCTTGAAGTAGCCATGACACAAAATGCGTAAGTCTTCATAATTTAAAAGTGCCTGTTTAGGTAGCTTTTGGGTGCTAATTTGTATGTTTGAGTTAAGACTGTGAATCAAAGATACAATGTCCTCTTATAAGATACAAAACAGCCTTCGTGTGAAGGTCCACAGAGAGTTTCTAGCAGTAACCTTGGATGTCATGACAAGATGTAGGACCGCAGTGAGAAAGCACAAGCAAACAAAGAAAATATTAGTATGGCTAACAGAAAATGCAAAAGCACTTTTGATGACTGTCGATGTCAGACCTCCTAAATCTTAGGTGCCGAGCAAAGACCCCCTCTTTTGTGCCCTTTTAATCCCTCACAGCATCTGGAGGCCAAGCTTTGCAGTGTAGTCGTTGGGTCTCGGTCCCATGAGTTCACCTCAGCTGGCAGAGAGAGCTGGTCAGAGAGTACCGGCTGGAAGGACCTGCTTCCCCGCACCTCGGGGAGCACGTGGTAGGGACCCAACACAGTGGAAAAGGCAATGACCACATTACTTGATGCTTTAGTTAGCTGAAAAAACAAGTCAAATTTCCTATAACGTGAGTTGTGTGTGCTATCTGGGCATTCGGTGGGAGCCCAGAATATAACCAAAGCCTCTGTGGTCTCTGTAATGGAATCACAACAATAAAAATAGATACATTTCTCTGCTAGTTTCACCCAATCCAAAGGAATAAATTCAGTCTGTTTTGAACTCAACAGTGGCTCCACAGATCTCAGGAGATAACGCTCCCAGCACAATCTCCTGAAGCTGCCCCAGCCTGTGTCCTCTGTCTGCTTTCCCCCACCTGTATATATTGCAGATTTCCCCATGTGCACACTTTTCATATGCTTACTGAAGTTCCCTTTTGCAACTAACTTCTGTTTCAAATCTTTTTTACTTTATAAGAAAGCCCATCCTTTGTCATACTGAATCCAGGAGGAGAATTATTGCACCCATTACTTGTCTTCCAACTGGCCTGTTTGTTTAGTTGCCTATAGCAAAAATCCCTTTTCCTAGGGTGCTGATCCTGCATACGGCAGTCCAGGAGCCTTT
This sequence comes from Fulmarus glacialis, assembly GCF_000690835.1. NCBI lineage: Eukaryota > Metazoa > Chordata > Aves > Procellariiformes > Procellariidae > Fulmarus > Fulmarus glacialis. Next base: position 15,140 of record NW_009206567.1, on the reverse strand, counting down.
ATGTCCCTGCAGAATTTCATTAGTATCACCAGGACTCTGCAGGCATTAGGGTTTGTGTCTACAGGTTCCTTTATGTGACTTGAGCCAAAGATTTTACTGGGTACTTGGCTACAGTCATCCATCTAGTTCAGTCTCATCTGGCTACCCAAACTGCAGGGAAGGAAGATTTTTTCCCTTCCAGCTGAAATTTGGCAGTGATGATCAGTGGTTTCTCCAAGTCCCATATAAAAATGAATTGCACAATTTGCATCAAATCCCATATCGAAGTGTTTTCTAGTTAAATATATATATCTTTGACTGTCATTTGATGGTGTGTGCCTAAGAAGCAATTGCTTTTATTTTGTCATTCATTTATATATCATCTTCACCTAACATTTCAGTTCTCTCTCCACGCTTGTTTGCTGGCTTCCTCTGATGGATCTCATAACCTGTTTGCCAACATCTTAGCGACTAATTTTCCTTAATCCTGTCACAAAATTTTACCTATCTTCAAAGACTTTCCTAGTTAGGAAGTCTAAAAAAGTTTCCCATTTTTCTCTATAGTTTCATTTTGTCATATGGCAGTAAAATGGTCCAGGTTTATAATTTTCTGTCTGTGTCAATCATACATGCACTTGAAATGGGATTATCTGATACACCTCAGCCCTGCTGGATGCAACACAAAGCAAGCATAGAACCTGAGTCAAAATTTGAATACTGAAAGAGACATAGGTCCCTGAGTTGGTCACTGCTTTCTCAGATCACTGTCTGAACACAGATTTTTATATGTTGAGGCTTTCCAAAATAGAAGGGAAATATTTTCATCACTCTTTACAGCTTTACAGCTTAGAAGCTTATTGTTAAAAAATAAGAAAGTTTATTTCTTATTAAGTCATCTCAAATTGAAAGTGTGATTTAATGTTTTCCTGCCTCTGTTTTGACTCCACAGTCAAACTCCTATGGGGTTTTTTTCCCCAAATATGAAGTTACAATTATTAGGAAAATACTATAACAAAGCAGAGCAGAAAATATCATTATTCTGTTGTTTGCATCTCTGATGGCCCCACAGCCTCAGAAAGCACACAGAGCTAGAGCAAGTAGGGAGAGATGCAACAAGGGTGATGAAAAATATGGAATAGGATTTTTCAGTTCAGAAAAAAATGACTGAAGGAGATGATTGAGGGCTGTAAAGTCAGGAATACTGTGGAAAAGGTGACTACAGAATGATTTATTCATTGTTCTCGCAATGCAAGAACTAGGGTATTGCAGGCAATTACCAGGCAAACAAGCAAGAGGAAATACTTCTTCACAGTAGAAATTTAAACTGTGGGACCCATTCTATAGGATAGTATATGGACCTGATATATATACTGGCTCAAAAAGAGACTAGACAAAATGAGGTGGGTTGGAACTCGCAATGGCAATTAAACACAAAAGCCTCTAACTCAGAGAGCCTCTAAACCAGCAGTCAGTGAAACAGAGGTGTTCCTTCCTATACTTTTTTTTTTCTTACATGCATTTCTTAGGCATTGGTACTAGCCACGCTGACAGAGATGATACTGAATAATTGGACCTTCAATTTTTCCTGATATGGCCATTTTTGTTCTTATGTTTTGTCCATATTTGTCTCTGGTCTGGGACATGAAAACATCTGATTATAAGACTATATGGATGTTGGAAACCAGAAGTTTGTGTGATTTATCCAGCATGGCAGATTCAGCTCTATAAAGAAACTATAAAGAAAATCTCTTTTTTCCTCACTCTGAAGACTTCATCCATTGTAAGTTTTACTTGGCTTTTTGCAAAAGTCTGATTAGCTTGTATCAAAGCTGTTTTTCATTATCCCAGTTAAACAGCTTAACATTGTGTTAAGCTATTTGTCTTTAATCCTGTTTAAGAATACTTATCCTTCCCGTAAGAACAATATTCTAACTATGATCTTAGCTTAATTATAAAAGATCTTAAAGCAAATAGGTGCATAACTCAGCTGATTTCTATGCTTACCTGACATATGTTTATGAAAACTCAAATTTAATGTGAACCTAGAGAGGCTCATGGAGTAACTCCATATTTGCACAGATTTAAGCAAAGCCAGGAGGTGGCCCCATGTCTTTAGTAGACACTGGCACCAACAGTTTAACTGTGCAGTCTGTACCTTTCTGTTATATATCACGTTGCACAGAGTAAAATAAGATTTAAATTCAAATTTAAAACATTCTCTAAATATTTACAGGAAAAACTGTTCTCATGTGGTCATTTGTCATGTTTGTGCTTAGAGAACATTTTTCCTCTTTTTTCACATGTACAGGACTGAACTCATCTATATATTAAATGACCCTGAATATAAAGATATTCCCCAAAATAAACATAAAGATATTAAGATTATTAAACATGGTGGGACTGAATGAGGGTAGCATATAGAGAAAATTAGAGAGGTTTATTAACTAAACTATATTAAAACATTAACTAAAGGCCCACATTGTAAAAATTAAGAAAAGAGTCAACTATCTTTGACGCACTACATAATAGGCAGACGTAGAAAAACTGTATTCAAATAACTCATTTGCATTAGTGGGTTGCTTCTATTCTAATTGAATTTTGTAGAGCTCTCTAAACAAGAATGCTGGTGCAGAATTCTGATGAAAGTCTGACATTTGTTAAATCCACAAAAGATTATTTTAGAAAGTAACAATAGCCAGTATTCATACAGAAAAAAAAAAAAAAAGGAATTTTAATTAACAAAATGTGTATCTATTTTATTTTGTTTCTGAAACAAAAGGAGCAGGGTAGGGGGGGAAGAAATAAGCAAAGAATTATTGGCTTGACTTTTAGGGTTCTGAGAACCCAGAGCTCCCGACGATCCCTCCAAAAGAAGTAGGAGAGAGAGTTTCTCCGCTCCTCTGCATAATAGCTTGTGTACTATTCAGCTGAAATTCATGGAGAAAGGCTTAACAATCATATATTTTTAATAAAAACTTAGTTATATTGATTATTTGGGGTTATTTTTAACATATCATTTATATATAAGGATATTTCATTGTCTGTGAGATATGGCAAACAGATGGGCTGTCGTCCTGATTGTTTTTTTCAGTCCGTCATCAACTCCTACACTTTCTGCAGTACAAACCCATTAAAACATGATATAGATACAAGTGTGTGTGAATAAACACAAAATAGCATTTCTTATGCGTGTGTGTATTTTTATATATGTATATAAATATACACGTGCATATAGACAGACACATGTATATAGTACCAAGGAGCAGTCACAGTGCAGCTAGGCATCTCCATCTGGACTGGGAGGTAGGAGGCAACCTGCCTATTTGATCTATCTGTACGTTGGCCCACAGGCTTCGGGGTGGGTGAGTCAGGAGAAGTTGTATGTTGTACTGCCTTGCACTCTGTTGAGTTCAAAACTTGATGTGCCTTAACTATACTAGTCCAATAGCCCAGAAAGGTTTGAGAGCCTCTTTTACATAGCTGACAGTCATCAGCAGTATTGGTCATTTGGGTTTCTGTCATCTTCTAGGTTTGGTTCTGTTATTTTTATGGCTGTATGTAGTTCCTAACAGAGACCGTAGGTTTTCTATTTTCAGTTAACATTGGCTGTTAACTTCTCCAGGACTGAAAATTCATTCATTTGCCATAGTTGGTACTCTGGCATTACAATCTGCTACGATCAGATTGTTTCAAATTTTTCTTCATTGACTACAGAGGGAGCTTAGGCAGCTGGCTAAAACTGGACTCCTACTTTTAATATGCAGAAGTGAAATGAGATGAATCTTGATGCATGTAAGTGCCACACAGCATAGCACTGTCACAAATACCTGAGCTGACTCCAGACAAACAAATGACATATTCTGCAAAACTATTTAGCCTGGCCAAAACCAGCACTGATGCAGTTTCCAGTACCCAAGCTGGGGCTGAAGTACCAGCTCCATTGTGTTGCGTAAGTAAACACATTATGTCACACAGCATGATCTGTTCAGGTCTTTTTTTTTTCCTTTCTTTTTAGTTAAAGACTCTTTTTTAGTCTCTAACCCAGAGAAACACCTTTGCACTTAGATGAGTCACTTACCACTAGCAATGGGGACTGCCGTGACCCTTGAAAAAGAATACAATTACTAGATTTTGTACTTTTAAATGGACCACTCTTTATTAGAATTATACCGGTGCTGTTTTTTTATTTAAAATAGCTAATACAAGCAGATAGATAAAGAAAAAGGCACACCTTTCACTTTTCTTCCACTGAGGACATCATAGGCCTCACTTCAGTAAGCCAGTCTGAATCTACACTAGTGAAATGGAAATTGATACAAACTGTCTCTTAATATATATAGGTAGGCAAAGATTAGTAGGATGTTATTTCCTAATATATTTGAAATATTGTATGCTGATGGAGGTTATCCAGATGGCAGGAAGTTTTTGCTGCTGATTTACTGAGGATGGTGTAAATTTGGTGCCATTTCTTTCTACTCTGCAGCCTGTGATTTTTATCTACTGTGCCTTTCAGACTTCACGCTCTTCTGAGCAAAAACTTGAACTATGAGTTCATACAGTGCCTTCTATATTCAGGTCCAAGCTTGTCTCAGTCATCTAGCTTTATCATTATGCAAACGTTGACTAAATATGACAACAAAAAGTAGCCAGCTGAAGCTAAAGGAAACATTTTGAAATACAGTCAAACAGCAAATATAGCATCATTCTAGGAAAATTGATCAAAATTGTGAACATTATTCACAGACCCATGCTCATGTGTGGTTTTGCAGATGAACCAAAGTGGCTTGAGGTTGACATCAACGATACCTCTCTCAACTCTTTTATTTTCAGTCGTTTACACTTTAGGTAGCAGCCTAAATTATACCTGAAGGATACTGAACCACATATCTGAGGGAGCTTTGGAAAGTCAGTCAGTGCATGAATTTACTGTTTTGATAGCTTACGTGAGCCGTAAGTATTGTTTATGTGCATGAGCTGTGTGCTCAGTGTGTATTTTCAACACACCAGAACTGCTCAGGTAGCTGAAGCAAAGCGATTTCTAGACATTCTCTTCCACAGACCCACTTTCCTTCAAAAGCAGCCCAAGTCTGGGGACTTTATGATTTCATGAATTTCCTTCGGTGTTACTAGCAAACTGCAGTTTGAAAAATATTTTGAAGGTATTTGCCTCTCTGGATGTGAGTATATTTCTATAGCAATTTGAAAAATACTTCCTCTAAAGTGATTCTTCTAAAAATTTAAAAGGAGCTGTATAGTGTTGAAAGGGTGGCAAGATTGAACACCGAGGATTCAGTCTTCTCAACAGACTTGATTCAGGTCATTATCTGTGGAAGACTTTGAAGGAGATGTTTAAAGCCCCGTATGCTGTGTGAAACACTAGCAATCACAAAGCACTTTTCCTAGGACTTTCACTTTGCATCTTTTTCTGTGACTCGATGATGTGCAATGTGCAATGTGCAATCTGACTGCACTGTTTGTTTACTCTTTGTAACCAAGTTACCGGAGAGGTAATCCATGCAGCCCAACATACCCTGTAACCTGGCGTAACAGTTCCTGGATCTGCTAGCTGCCATGGCAATGTACTATGCGCTGCTGTTATTCTTCATTTAACATTTGGATTGCTGCATTCATTTCCGTCAAAAGTGCCTGAATTATGTGATGAATGATACCCATTGATGATTGATATGATTTGGTTCTATTTATATTAACTTAGAAAAAGAAAATATAGCCATTCTACCTAATATTTTCTCCTTATTGTGCTAAGAATTTAGACCTGGAATTAGACATGTCTGAAAAACACACTTACTTAAAGTGAATGTGTATACAGAAAGATATGGAGCAGAGGAGGAGGGCCACGAAAATGTTTGTTTTCATAGAGGAGGGCCACAAAAATTGGAACACCTCTCCTCTGAAGAAAGGCTGAGAGAGTTGGGGCCGTTGGAGAAGAGAAGGGTCTGGGGAAACCTTATTGCAGCTTTTCAATACTTAAAGGGGGCTTATAAGAAAGATGGAGAAAGACTTTTTACCAGGGTCTGTAGTGATAGGACAAGGGATAACAGTTTTAAACTAAAAGAGGGTAGATTTAGATTAGGTATAAGGAAGAATTTTTTTAAGATGAGGGTAGTGAAACACAGGAACGGGTTGCCCGGAGAAGTTGTGGATGCTCCATCCCTGGAAGTGTTCAAGGTCAGGTTGGAGGGGGCTTTGAGTAACCTGATCTAGTGAAAGATGTCCCTGCCCATGGCAGGGGGGATGGAACTAGATGATCTTTAAAGACTCCTTCTGACCCAAACCATTCTGTGATTCTATGGTTCTAGGATTATGATGTATAAATGCTTTCATTGTAGCTTATTGCAAATTGTAGCCTATTACACCCTTATGACATCATTCTACTCTATTTTTAGACATTCTCTGTGTTTTACGTTCTTTTTAGATCATCTTGGATGATCTTACAAGCTGGAGAAGCAAATTTTATTTCGTAAAGGCCAATGTAGGTAAAGAAGCTAAAGTTGCTCAGCATTTTGCAGGATCCAACACAGGTCATGCCTGGGGCCAAATCTGTATCAGCACATCTGGTCTGCAGTCAGTATTAGCTAATACTACTAGTAGTGATAATAACAGCAACAGTAGTAATAGCATACTAGTCTACGGAATTTTACAGCGATATAGTGATAGCGTGGCTAACTGGCTTTCAAACAGCTAACTTGTTTCGTAACTTATTTGTAGCATAGTGATTCTGAAGCCAAATAAGTTGTTTGGCAAGCTAACGTCGTATTTTGTACCTGCAATCCAATTCCTGGCTGGCAGTTTTAAATCTGTAGTAGTGTCATATCTGAAAGAAATAGGTGTCCTCTGTATTACAGCATTAAAACACACAGAGTTGTTCTCTGGCACTGAGTCCAGTTGGCACAGAGTTACCTAAATCCATACTGTGATACTCTCCTACTCTCAAAGCAGCCTTTTGGAATTGATTTCTGGCCCATTTTAACCCCTGAACCAGGACTTTATTGGAGGTGCTCTAGAATTTCAAGCCAATACTGTGCTAGAGACTCTTCTAAAAATGTAGCAGCAAAATGATCTAGTGCATCAGAATGCGTCTTGGTATTGTATTTACTCATGTAGACATAGATTACCAGAATAAAAACAAATGAAACAGAAAAATAGAATTGTTTTTCATTAGCAATGGGATTTTGGGATTCATGTGATTGTGTGATCATGGCAGAAGAGACACTGTTATGACTGAAACACCATGGAAATGAGAGCAGGGTAATGACAACAGCACACATTCCTCTGCCAGAAATACAGACTGAAAACTTATAAAATAAAATTAAAATTTCTGATTTTGTCAGTTAAACATGATATCAGTAGATAAAAATATACGTCTTTCCTCTTGATCATTTAGACTTTGCTTGGAGAGTATTTTTTATTGTTATTTATGGATGGATCACAGTGCACAGCAACTGACTCAGACTCTAGTCAGTGAGTTTAGAGCTGACCATTAAAATTAAGGTGTTTCATTAGTGAATTGAATTCTTTAAATATGGTCCCCTTGTAAAATCCTCATTAAGAAGTATTCACACCACATATATTTGCACCCTTAAGAAGTGAAATTCATGACCTCATTAAAATAGTGTGGCTTCCACTTAAGTTCTGGCACTTTCAGGCATTCAGAGATTCCCACCTACCAGGCAGCACTAACCATAAGGATGTACGTGGAAGCTAGGCCGGCTGGCTGCCATGGATCGGTTACCTGTGGATGACACAGTGCAGGCAGTTTGAAAGAGCATGCTTTACAATATAGACGTGGTAAGTCTGCAGGGCTTTGCACAGCAGAAGAAGCCTCAGAAAACTTCTGTTTGGTTGTTCTGCACTGAAATAATGCACCGGACTGTGGCATATAGGGTTTCCAATAAATGTAATCTGTGTTCTCAAGAAAAACAGATGACTTAACAGGCACAGAATTTTGCAAAATCATCCCTGCTTAATGTACATTAACCTTCTACAGGTTACGTCAAAATTACGTTACAGACTTGTAAGACAAATGTGTCTGCAATGCCGACATTTGGACTCACCAAAGCTTTCACCACTCGATGATAATGTAATACTTGTATACGGCGAACAAATCTCACCAGACCTGCATTGTAGTGGCAATGTCCTCAGCAAACTATGTACTCTCTAGACATTGCAGCCCTTGAGTGCAGAGAGGAGTCCGTGACAGGTACACACCTGGCTTTCCATCCTGCTGTTTTCGTTTTCACAGGTTGTTTGCAAAACACATTTCATCTCAGTACTTTTTTTCTTTTTGTACTTTTTTTCTGGAAAAATACAAGCGTAAAGATCATAGGGTGCTTTTCCACAGTATATCTTCCTAAGTACCATCAGCAGACTGCTGGATCAACACAGGTGCATTGACTGGGTGCATTCATTGTGCGGTACAGTGCGCTCCACAGGCTGCGCAAGTGCCAATACTTCTGTACTGGTTTTGTTCCTTCTGTACTGAAGACTAAATTATAGAGGGGAACAAATCATGTTTGATGAAGTTACAGTTTCAGAAACTAATTACACTGCCCTCGTCTACGACGTTTTGAAAACCTTCAGTGGAATACACAGGCAGCTGAAATAATAAGATTTGAGAGTATACGTGAATAACTGCAGCTTGTTTCCAAGCTGATGGGTCTGATGAATTCTAAAGATTACTCTCAGAGACAAAAAGGTAGATTAGGATTTAAACAGAGAGAGCAGATAGCCTTCCATGTATGCATTTAAAAAAAAAAAAAACCACACTTGGCTTTGGTTTTTTTACAGCTTGATATTGTTTCCTGTGAGTTTCTTTCTCAAAAACACTTTTTCCTTAGAATAGCATGTACATTTTTATTTCTGTGCTCTTTGTTTCTCACTCTGATGAAGCATTATGAAGTAATATATTTTCGTTGAGCTCTAAGACACTTTGTGATTTGCAGATTGCCTTGTGATCACGAAGGTGTGGAATTATTTTAATCAAAATAGAAATACTCAGATGTGTAAAGGTTTTCTGCTCCAATTCTGATCTCTTAGTTGCTTGTGAGCTAGCTACACTGCATTGCTGCATGCTAGCCCATTAACAACTCCCTTTGTTATTTAGAAAAATTATGACTTTATTTTGGTTTTGTGGTTTTATCGTAAACATTGGAGGGGAAAGTTAAATATATTTTACTTAAGTAAGAACAGACAGCTTTCACATGTGACTAATATTAGCATTAGAGCAACAGAGAGACTTATTTTTACAGATTTCCTTCATGTTTGTTAAGGAAGGCATAATACAGAAGAGGATGCCAACTGCTGGACAAGCAATCTTACTATGTTGTTTAAGAAACTAAAACTGATACTTCCATAGATCTGAAAGCATCCTATGTTTCCAGGAAGAAAAATCTTACTACTTTTCCATCTCTACCTTATAAAACAGTTTTATGTTAAAATTTCCAAATTTTATTTTCAGAAATTGAAATCTGTGGTTTTGGGAGAGACATAATAGAGCAATTTTGTTTCAGCTCTTCAAATCTGTATTCTCTGAAAATGTGCAAGACTTTGAAATGATCTTTATAACGGCTAAATTACTTACGGGTAGAGTTCCACTGGTACAGACTGTTAAGGCAATGGGAACAGTGAGAGCACTTTTCCAGTGTAGGAATACTGGAATCAGGTACCAGCAAATGAGTCCTGATGTGGGCATGCAAAACAAGCAGTTCTAGGAGAATCCTGTTTTGCTGATATAGCCACACTTGCACTAACAACTAGGGAATTCTCCCAGAACAGCTGTGTCAGTCAGCAAAGCTATTTTGGTAGAAATCTGTACTGTGTACCTAGCTTGATATTTGAGGTGGAGTTGACCTTACAGTAGAAAATGCCAAAAGAATTGGGAGAATGGAAAAATTTACTGCTACCACATAAGCAGAAGGAAAAGCGTGGCTGCATTCTCCGTGACTGCTTAACAGGGAATGCTTAGAAAATATAAAATGTATTGATTTTAAAAAAATATAATTTAGAAAACTTTTATCTGATTGCTGGGCATAGAAATGATGTAGGAGTGGTATTTTGTCATGAAACTTCAAGGAGTGTAGGAGACCACTGAAGGTTAGTGCTGTATGGGTTGGGAGCCATTGCCCTGGGACCGAGTCATGATCAAAAAAATACTAAGGCAAGAACAGGGAATTGTTATATGATGGGAAACAGTAAAAACAGCCATTACTTTGTGAAGGACCTTGTAGCTTTCTGGAATCTGACCCTTACAAGTGCTTGGCTGGAGTTGCCACATGCTCCTCTCCATAGGCATGGGGACAGCCAGCACAGTCCTAACATTTAGCAAATTACAATAAGTAACCGCTTGTTATTACATGTTACACGTACATAAACCCTGTTTTACAATGACTGGGCAGTACTTTTAATGATCTTTTCAGTGTACTGTTTTAGCTTTTTAAAAAAAGGAAAAAAAAAGTTTAATTCAGTAATAATTGCAGTCTTACATCCCAGCGATACTTAACCTGGACAAATTACTGGAAGTTCCTAGAACTTATTTGGAGAATAACATTTCCTCCAATAATACTGGTATTTATTTTCCCTTTTCTGTCTTAGTTAAGTGCTGGGTTTTCAAACTGGGTTATTTTTTTGGAGGGGGAGATAATTCCGTTAACTCTTTTTCTGAGGCCCTTGATGTTTATCAAGTGTTTCTTCTCTGTTGAGGTGCATTGGCTGTCTCCGCTTAGTGAAGACTGAAGGTATGAGAGGAGGCATAAACTCAGTTAAATAAAACACGGTCTGGACTGCACCTCAGTGGGAGGTCGGGAGGACTATCCCTCGTGTTGGAAGAGGAAGCCATTCGCCCTTCTTGTAGCTGACACATTGCACAAAGAATTTTCCTAACTGATGAAGCCTTTGCGTGGAAAGTCATTACAGAGTTTGAATTGCACTTGCAGTATCTTATGCCTGGTAGTTGATAGGTGTAGTGCAAGTTAAAGATAATTAACATGTATAAAAAGCTAGGCAGCTGTACTGCCTTTTCTGAAGACAACCATGACCAAAAGAAATCCCTTCTGTAGCAAACAAAAGAAACCTGTGAGCAATGATTGAAGAGCAGAAAAGGTGACAAAGAAAGGGGCAATAACTCCTTTCCAGCCCCATTCCCAGAACACCTTCCTTAATCGCAGGATTAAAAGGGGGTGTTCAGAAACTTGAGATCATCTTTCCATAGAGTCTGCACTGAAGAATCCTCTCCAAAATGTGCACAAGGCCTTAAGAACCCCTTTATGGCAATATGTGCTTTTATTTTGCATTCAGGAGATGGAGCAGGCTTTAGCAATTAATCCATAATATAGGCAGTAATAAAAAAATCATGTGCACAAATAATTTTGCATTCCTCAAATTCAGGAAATTATGACCTCCAGGTTCAGTACACAGAAGTAGCAATAGAAAGTAAAGAAACTTTCTCCTTTTTTCCCCAGAAAAAAATATGTTTTCATGAAGAAATCATCAAATTGTTTTTCCTATGCATCCCTATTTAAAGTCTAATAATTTGTGTTTAGTTGGAGCACACTTGCTGAAATTTACCCAGTCACATCTAAAGATGGAAAAAGATGGAGAATACATTAATTTCCATATTCATTTTTTTCTGTGTTTAATTACCATACATACTATATCTATATAAAAAGAGAAAGATACGTATATTAAATCCAGAATTCCATGATTGGTTGTCTGTATTTAGAGCAGGTTGGCACTGAAGATGCAGTGCCATAAATTCATGTTACATGACATTTTTTAGTAATTTTCAGGGAATGCAACTAGTAAGCAATTGCTTTCCTAGTTCATTAGATGAGCCACCAAAATATTTGAAAATACATCCAATGCTACAAATAGAATTGCCTCAGGACAGTACATACATTTATAGCAGATGTTTGACCTTGTTCAGTTTGACCTGGATTCTTACAACGCACTGTTCTTTCAGCAAACTATCAAAAAATGTTGAAGAAATATGGTATCTGGGAGGCTCATGCTTTGTCTTGATATTTAGCATTGAGATGGGAGTTTGGATGCAGTTCCTTTAACAGAAATTTGATTCACTTGCAACTGTGACACAAAAACATGAGTAGCAGTTAAAATAAAAAAAAAAAATCAGCAAAACAACTGGGGGATGTTGTCAATGTCAGGGTAGTAATCTTGTTTTCTCCAGTCAAGGCATGCGTCTAGATTGCTGTCAGTTAGATTATTTGTATAATGCAATCATTAGCAATTGTTCAAGGAGAGCCTCCCCAAATCCCAGAATCCTGACAATTTATGACTTTCTTATCTCAGTTCTTTGTCTTTGTTTTCATTCTTCCCTTTAAACCCTCATTTTAAAGAAAGAAAATCAGGAGAGAGAAGCATATTGAGGAAGCTTGGACAGGATCGTGATCCAGTGCTTTGTCACAGGTTTGCTGAATAGGTGTCTTGTATCGCATCCTCTATTTGGGGTAATTTGGAATTGATTACGGATTGTGGAATATTTAAAGTTATTTTCTTGGTAGAGGCTGATTTTATCAATGTCAGTAACCGTTTTTTTTCATGTAGTGTGCAATATTAGCAAAACCATCAACTCGTTATAATCGCTGTGGCTGCTAGGTCTTGTTCAGTGCTGCGGGCTGAGAGACGTGGGGGCCCTGGCAGCGTGGCACAGCCTTCAGGGCGCAGCCAAATTCCCACCGAGGCCGCATATCCCCAGCGAAGTGCCCCGATAGCGCCTTGTTTGGCGCAGCATGCCGACCACTCCTGCGGGGGCTGTGTCACGGCGGGACGTCAGGCCTCTGGGTCAGAAGGGGACTCTCGGTTTCTGCTGAGGCCAGATCTTAGGGGGAGTGGCGGAGGTGCTTACCCTCTTATTTGGGAAGGAAAACAACAGCAGGCTGCTTGAAAGCTTGCTGGCTCCTAAGCAGGTGTTATTTCTTCCACAAGGGCTACTTCTAAACGGAGAACTTACAAAAGGAGTATTTACAAATGGGAGTGAAAGTAGATTAAACAGATGTTACAAATCAGTTGCTCTTCTTTGAATATGTATTCTACAGTTTGCCTGTATTTTTCTAAGTCATCCAACTGTTGTTTTGCCTTTCTCTGCATCCTCGTCATCTTTTTCAGTTTTATTCAGCTGTTTTTATGAAAGTCATTGGTCGTTCAGATGAAATGTAATGAACATTAACTTTTTTTTGCATCCAACTTCTCAAAAGCAGTCATGAATTATTATTTAATCATGCCACAGACATTTACTTTTCTGCCACATCTTACATTGATAAAAATGTTGAAGGGAGTTATTTTGTCTGCTTTAGTCTTTATAGATAAAAAATTCTATATTCACTAAGTCTTTTTAAAATATCTTTAACAATTACTTCAACACATTTTATTTTTACCAGTTACATGATAATTGTATTCTAGAGATGTATTATTATTACTATTGTTATCATTGTAATTTATTTTAGAGCTGTTTGCTTTATAGTCTTTTAGTAACATCTTTTTAGAGTAATCTGTAAACAGAAAAAGTTCACTCTGCAATTCAAATATACTTTAATGTGATGTAGCACTGGTACAAACATAAAGGGTGATTTTAAATGAAGTGCTGGAGGTATTGCAGGCTAACCGGGTGTCCACCTGAAGCCCAAGTGGCTCAGCAGGTTTCCGTGATCGTGACCTGCCCACGGCCCTGCCGGTGGCATACGAGGGAGGTGTCTGTCTGTCTCGGCACCTCACCTTCTTGATAACCAGCAAAGAGTTACAGATATGTTGGAAGATGGGAGCCTTTGGCATGCGGCCAGAGAAACATGAACTTATGTAGAATGACCAACTAAATACACATTTTGGAGTATGACCTGAATGAGACATCTAAAAGATGTCAAAGCCTAGACAAGTTGCCCTGGACATCATTTATAGCTAATGCAGAGGAAAAGAGGATTTATGCTGTTCTAAAATAAGTGCCTATGGTGTCACATGAAACATGTTTTATTAGGAATACTAGATTATAGTTATCTAGAAATGAAAATATTGTGCACATTGTAAAAATAGCTGTCAAAATTCAGTGTTTCCCTGTAGATTGAGTGATGATGGGTTCCACCCCTGAGTGCTGAAGTTCTGATTAGTTTTCATTCCTTAGCAAAGCATGAGAGTAATAGTGTTGGCTGTTTAAATCTCTTATTATTATCCAGGCACAAATATTCCTTTCCAAACATCAACTCAATGAAATATGCTCCAGGTGTGTGACTCTATACACACTCTTCATGAAGATTTTCAGTTGGCTTCAAACTGGCATTCTGTCTGCAAAGTTTGTTAGAGTAAACTCTAAATATCATTTACCATTATTTTGGGGGAGTTAAAAACCTTTGAAAGAAAACGGAAAAAAAAAAATCACATTTATTATCATTACTGTTTAAAGGGCCGGAAAGAAAACAATAGCCATGTGCAAGATTTGATACTGCTTTTGCACTGTCATGCACTATAGTGGAGTGAGTGGAATTGATGCTGCAAAAGACTGCTACAGCAGCTTGTAGCTCTTTTTAATGATGGCCAGTGCTTTAGTTTCTTATCATTTTGGGGGGGAGGTTGCCAAATGCTATACACTCCATTAATATAACATACTGGATAAACAGAAAAGAAAGGTAATGTTAACTAGTGGTGAGGGAAATATGGGAGTAAAATTCAATCAAAAATAAAAATGATGTGTTGTAGCTATAAGCAAATTCTGTGAATTCAGAAAAGATACACCTACATTTGCTACGGAGGAAGGTGTGCTTTAGAGAAAAACATCTTGCTTGAAGTAGAGAAGAGGTGAAGGATTTGCCTGTGGCTTGTGGGGCTGATTCCTCACCAGATGCTGGGCCATTGACAGGACCAGAGGCGATGGGCCCAAGAGGGTCCCTCTGAAAATCAGGAACAACTTTTTCACTGTGAGGGTGACCGAGCACTGGCACAGGTTGCCCAGAGAGGCTGTGGAGTCTCCATCCTTGGAGATACTCAAAGCCGTCTGGACATGGTCCTGGGCAACCCGCTCTAGGTGACCCTCCTGGAGCAGGGGCGTTGCTCCCTTTCCACCTCAGCCCTTCTGTGGTTCTGTGATTCATTCCTTCTCCATACAAACACCACCACAGAGCAGACAGTTTGCCAGCTGGCTGCAG
>NW_009206566.1:0-6780 GCF_000690835.1 Fulmarus glacialis | reverse complement strand
GGCTGAGCATGCAGGCTTGCCTACACCAAACCACCCTCGTCCCACATGCAGCAGTGGCTAAACAGCTTTTTTCTTCCTTAAACTACCTCCCTGAACCCCATGTCCCCACTCGCAGGAGGTGTGTTGCAGAGGGGCACCCTGTGGATGCCGGCCTGGCCCTGCGCCTTCGCAGCAGTCCAGAGAGCCACCGGCCAGGGGACCCGAGCTGGCTTTTTCCAGGAAACACCGGTTTAGACATAACCAGCACCTAAGACGTATTAATAGGCATTTCTATGGCACACCTGACCTTTGGTGGCTGAGGGCTTTACTTGCGTTCCCCAAGATGACACACCAAAAATCACTCCAGAGCCATGGAAGGAAAAGGCAAGCTGTTAAACACTGAGGAGGAGAAATGGAGGAAAGCGAGCAACGTTGAGGAGCAGCCCTCAGGTATAAAATGCAGGTAACAGCCTAAATTTACAGCTTAAAAAACATTTGTTTTTTAACACCCACACGCTTGGGTGAGCAAGCCGGCGTTGGGCTGGTAACATCAGACATTAGGTAGGGGAGGGTTGTGGAAACCCCCAAAGCATGTACCAGGATCCGTGCCCCTACAGCTGCATGCACTGGCATGAGGGGCATGGTGTACAGCTCTGCCAGGGATGCCACAGGGATGCAGGGACCAAGAGGCAAAGCAGATGCCATTCCAGACCTTTCCCCAGCACCGTCCAGGTTAAAACAAAGGTTTCCCAGTGCTCCCAGCTCCTCACCCCACCCCATAGCCAGACTGCTCTGCTGCCATCCTCCCCGTGGGGTTGCAGTGTTGCCACTGCTTCCAGGAAAAGTGGCCTCCCTCCTTTACTGAACCCAAGCAACGGCTTGTGAGGGTCCCTGCAGCAACGGCAGGTTTCGTATCCCATCCCTCGTTCCCTTTAATATATTCCTTTAAAAGCATGCTTACTTAAACTAATAACAATGATTTGAGGCCTCAGTATAGTCTAAAACCTTTATGATTCATGATAGCTTTTCTTCTGGCAAGATTTCATAAAAGTTTAGTGCAGCACTTGTGCTGTACAACAAATCTGCACATAATACAAGGGTCTCTCTGCTGCCTGGAGGAAAACAAGTGAGGTGGCTCCAGCTCTTAGTACCCTATATAGATACATGGTAGTTTCTCAGGCTGCAGACTGACAGCATGAAAACTGTTGCTGAAGCACCGGGTGATATTTTAACAGAAAGACACATCCTCCAAACTTGGAGGGTTTGGAGCAAGTCAGGTCACGCGTGGTGAGGCCCTCCCCATGCAGCAGGGATAACTGGTTCTCATCCCTGCTGAGGCTGTCTTGCCTCCAGTGTGCTTTTAATGAGAAGCTGGGTGCCAGTTCTCAGGAGTGCTAGGCTTACCCAGCCTTAATCTTTCCTTAGCCCAGGTTCATGGAGCTTCAACTCCCCTTGTACACGCGATGACTGCGCAGTCCTCCACAGAGCTGTGGTAAATGGCATCAGCATTCCCTAAACACAACTTCACCAGGTTTTGTGTTCCCTCCACACACATTTTAGACTTGCCCCTCTGTCCCAAGCAGCTGTAACAAAACCATGACATAACTAGGGACAGAAAATATTTTAGCACCTTATTAAAAAGCCATCTTGGTTTTAATTGGCAGTGGGACAAGAGTAGATCCTCAAATACAGTCCTTTCCAAATGCTTGGGATGCAGAGGGATACTAGGTTTTAAACCCTGATCATTCATTGTACTTGGGTGAGCGCCGGCAGCAGTAGCATCCCTGCCTCCTGCTCTGCCTCTCTTCTACTAGATGCCTCCTCGCAAACAAGGCCTCCACCCCACATTCTCACGGCTCCCACCCTCTGATCCCCCAAACTCAGTCTCTCACATCTTATCTCCTCTCTAGTATTTGGTTTTTCTGCATTAAGAATACACAATAAATCAGACCTTTGTTCCCGAAACCCGCACAGTTAAAAGTGATGTTGTTTTTTTTAAGTTGTAACAGTTGTTCATATACTCCTGCCAAGATCCCCACCAAAACAAGCATCGAAACTTGACTCTTTATTTATCTACTTCCACGGTCTAGTTTCCAGCTATGGTCCAGAGATGGTTTTTCTGCTATTTTCCTTTGGTGATATCTTGAACTGAATCTACTCAATCTTACAAAACCAGGTGATGACTCTCACAACTGAGGCTGAGACCATAATGGAGCACTCATACATGTATGTTTATAACATATCTATGTCTCCACCAGAGGGAATTTATGCCCCTGATGACAAAAATACATACATAAAATCCACACCTGTTCTTCCCCACTTTCAGTTATGGCTAGCCCTGGAGGCCTACGTGCCTTAGGCAGTCAGATCAGTGTATTTCCCGTGGCACTAAGAGGCTGCTATGGTGTACAGAGACACCCAAATCCTAATGCCCTTTGAAAAAAGTGAATCTGTAACATCCAGCCTAAGTGCTGTAATCACTGTATGCGTGTTAGAAGAGGGGGAAAAAATTAGAAGGATTTCCTCCTCTTTTTTTTTTTTTGTATCAGAAATTTCTGCAGTGACATGGTGCCAGCCCCTCAGAGATGCTTTGCTGCGAGTCTGGCCCTGAGCAAAGTGTAAAATTCCACGGGGGTTTAGGCTTAATTCCTTCTCCTCAGCCTTTCCTCTTAGCTACCTTTTGTAGAGCCTATTTCCAAGGTGCCTCATAACCCCCATGCATCTTACCCAAAGCTCGGGTGCACGGCTTGAACCCAGGGACTGACTCCCCAGGAGTGCTCCCCTGTAGGGCTGCCTTACTTTGTAGGCAAAGAAGATCAAAGCTCTTCAACAGCTTTGCAAAGGTGTGGATGGGGTTTTTTTTCAAGTTTTTCTATATCTGTTACTGTTGCCAGACAAACTCTACAGCAAGCAAAAGTAAAGTGATAGACCTGTTTGCTCCCAGTCAAAAGTACACAGGAAAACTGTGGCTCTATCACGCCTTCTTGCAAACAGCAATTTCTTGCTCTATGCTGGCAAGACATCTCCATTGATTAATAATCAGATCGATGTGATTTTACTTAATAATGTTGGATACCAGTAACTAACGCATGTCATCCTTATGATCCTAGCAATACTCAGTTGAGGCGTTCATTAACACCAATTACTCTTTTGTGTTTCCCACCTTTAAAACTTTTACTCACTAAAGCTACCGACGTCTAAGATTTCTGTATCCAAATCTGTCGTGAAGTGTTACTGAAGCTGTCCTGACAACCACATCAAATCTGTATATTTAATGCCTTTTGTAACATAAAAGGTACTCTACTTTTAAGCTCTTACTGTTAAAAATAACAATACACGCTGTTTAGCCACATTCTGCCCTTTGCTAATATAAGGTTAGATCAGACAGGTAAAGGTGATGGGAAAAATTCTGATAGGCTGAATTATCTGTGCATCTTAAAATACATCACTCATGGAAGTAGCAGGGAAGTGGGATTTAAAAGGGATGTGAGAAGATGCACTTAAAAGCAGAAAAAAGACATTAAGGATGAGGTTAGGGAGACTGTAACTACACTCTGCATAGGAGACCATGCAGAAGAAGGCATAGGGGTTTTTTCCTTTAACTGAGACATGGACAGAAAAGTGAACAACTGGTGGAGGAATAGCAGGAGGGGAAGGATTTAGTTGAGCTTTCTCTGACTAGGGAAAGGGAAAATATTAATTTGTTAATTAACATTAAGAAATGTTAATACTGTGTTACACATTTCAGTTCTTACAGTGTTGAGTCACAGTTTTTCAAAACTGAAGTAGGAATAAAAACCACAGAGAAGTTAATAAAATCAGGCCAATACAGAAGGAAAATCAAAATATTATTTCCACTGAGAAGACAGACGCGGTTCCAGTAACTAAGATGGCCTGCAGGAGAGGTTATGCTTCTCGCATGGAAAGAAATGATGGCTTTCGCAGAAAATAAGGAAACAGCAGAAGGATTCAGCTGCATTCTGTGCACACAGCAAAAGACTTCGTCTTGCTATAGGTTCAGAGAGAGATGAAGAATGATACAGTCATAGGAAGAAGCTTTAATTTTGGTTGATTAGTCTCTTTTGGATAGTATTGGAACACTGCTGGATTCGATTTTTCTTTCAGTAGTTTTTTGATAACATTGTACATTGTCAAAGTGAGCTTTGCGGTAGACATCGTCTTTGAAATCAAAGTGAATAAATACTTGGCTAGAATTTAGATGTGTGTGTGAAGGAGAAAGGAAAACTGAAAACAGCACCTTGATTTGCCCTCAGGACTAGTACCCGAGAAGGAGGGAGCAAAAGCCACTTTGGGAAAGGAGAAGGGGACTTGTGGTTTAGCAATAAAGAGTGAAGCCCAGCACACATTATAAATCTCCAAGTGCTACCAGATATATTGAAAGGAAATACAACACCCATACATGCGCTTTGGTGTGGAAACTTTCTAACAAACCCAAGTGGAAATAAAATGAGATTTTTGTAGCTTGCACTAAAATGGTGTCTCTTCTGGGATTTAGCAAGGGCCTGGCTGGCAAAGTACTGAGTCCTGAGTAAAAACCAACACCTGGATGGGCCAATCCCTTCTCACACAGAAAATGCTACACCAGCTGAGGGGATCTTTCCTTTTCCATCCTGAGCCTGTTGGAGAGATTGAGGGGCTCTTCTAAACACTCAACCTGCAAACGTAAACCGTATGTGGGCTCCTCCCTGGCAGACCTCTCCCTTTTAGTGAAAGTCAGACCTTTCAAAGGAAAGAAACTCCAGAGCTGAGTGGATTTCAAGACCCCAACCTGAGTGCTTGAGCTTGCAGGATTCAAAGGCCTTGGTGTGGCCCTCCGAATGGGAGGCCACTTTTCCTTCAGGGATGAGACGGGATTGTGTTCTGGCCATTGCCTTACGCTCCACAGTGCGCTCCCATGTAACTGAGCCCCTGCCAGAATCAGTGGCAGAAATGCTTGTTAAATGATAAAAAACTGCCCCCCCCCGGCTCTCTCCGGCCCTCGCTGTAAGCAGCTCCTGCTGGATGCCTTACAAGGTCTGCAGAAGATGCATATATTTTTAAAACAGATCCTCCCTCTCGCTACCCATCCTTCTCTTCCAGACCCCAAAATCTCATGCCAAAACAAACAGGCAGGAACATAATCCCAGAACAAGCTTAGATTTCTTCGGTAGTTTTCAGTCGTGCTGCAAATACAGTCTAAATATGAGTTTATGTATTTATATGGGGAGTCTGCTACTCAGACGAAATAAATTAAATACTTGCTGAATTTTGCATAAGTCAGGTTAAACAGTGTCTACAATGCCTTTGATACCAGAGAATATTCTGGTGGCTATTACACATAGACAGCAATAACACATGCAGACTGCGGGAACATGTTGAATAAGACTATTTATAAACACTTTATTATCTTCATGAACATCCTGACAGGTGCCTGTGCAGCCTGTCCTGACAAATTTCTGCTCGCAGAGACTTCACAGCTTCCCCAGGCCATCTCCCCTAGTACCTGATTAATGATATACCATCAGAAAGATGGTCCTCAGGTCTATCTGACTCTTCCTTGCTGTAAAGCCATTATTTCTGCCACGGATGGAAGACGAGATGATTCCCACTCTATGCTGCAGCTTTTTGAGCATCTAAGGGTGACCAGCGTGTTTCCTTCACTCTCCATCTTTTCACTAGGCCTACCAGCCCTAATTCACTTAACCTCTACCTGTGGGACATACTTGCTAGATCTCCCATCACTGCTCTTCGGACTTTCTTTAGCACATCTGTATGTGCAGTGCAAAGAAGTGGCCACAAGATGCAAGGTGGAGCCTCACCCCTGGTGAGAAGAGGGGAGAGATGACTTTGTGTCCTGCTCATACACCCCTGAGTAACATTCGCCATTTTCACGTTGGCAGGACCGTGTCCTTCAGCTCAGGCCCTACTGCGAGCACATTTTCCATTCATCCTCCAGTCACTAATGAAAACACTGAACAAGCGCAACCCTGTTGACCGCTCTAAGTTCACTACTGATACAAACGATGCAGTATTGGTAACTGACCTTTGAGCACGATCCAAGCAGTCATTTCTCACCTCATAATTTCACCTGCACAGTGCTTCCCTAGCTGGCTAAAAGACTATCATGCCATACCAAAGCCAAATGCCATTTCTGCTTTCTCTGCAAAGCCCATTGCCCTATTTTAGAAGGAAGTTAGAGGGACACATCAAGAACAAACGCTATCAAACTCACGTTGGCTGTTATTTATCTGTTCGTTATCTTTTAAGAGCCTACAGATTGCACATTTATGTCAGTATTTCTCCAGGAACTGAAGTTACACCAACTGATCTCAACTTTGCTGCTCCTTCCCCCAGGTGTCCTGAGGTCCCTCTTCCACAGGACGACCTCTCCCAGGTCGCTGGGTCCGCTGAAGTCTCCCATCATGGGCCTGCCTTTGGAAATGAACTTTCCACAGTGACCCTATTCTTTGTACAGTATTATCAGGTAACCCGAGAACTGCAGATGTATCTGATTATTGGAACTGTGGAGACGATTGCCACAAAACCTGAAACCATGACCTTTCCTTGAGGTGTTATCAGCCAAGCTGGTGGGGGGACAAGAGAGCTGATTTATGACCGTTCATTAAAATTACATGAAACTGATTATTTATAGAGGTAGACTTGAGCTGAAAGGATCAGGCTCAAAACCTGTCTTCTTCATAGTTCAGGGTGTTTGGACATGGGAAAACAAGGAATGATCTTTTGAAGCAATGTGCATGTAACGGGATTGTATTTTATTATATTTTTATTATGTTTTGTATT
>NW_009206565.1:0-9655 GCF_000690835.1 Fulmarus glacialis | reverse complement strand
AGACACCGCCAGCAGGCTCTCGGCAGGGTCTCCCCTCCCTAGGGGCTGCACAGGTGGGGCGCGGGGTCTAGCCTCTGCAGGGAGAGTCTTCAGCCATGTGAGAAGAAAGCCGTGCGTGGTGCCCAGCTACCTGCCACTGCTCACGTCCATCCCTGCTCTCCCATCCTCCACAGCGAGCACAGAGAGTTCCACGTTCGACACTACCTTGAGCTGTTTCACCTCTATTCCTATATTAGCACTTAAGAGGAGGGAAGGATTACCTGGAATTGTCAAAGAACATCTCAAGTGCTAGGTTGGTGGGATAATCAGGGAGTTGAAGAGACTTTCTGGATGGAGGAGCCTAAAAACCAAAATATATGTGATGCAACGTAGATACATTGTGGCTGGCTATTTCTTTTTCCAGAGTATCACCAAGACGTTCTAGCTTGGTGATGTTCTGGCTGTTACCTGGGTGCATTGGACTTGTATGACCTGAGAGTCTAGCTCCCTGGTTGTCTCCGGCATGATACCCAGTTCATAAACTGATTGAGATCCATTTAGAAAGCACTTACTTTCTCTGGCCCTATTATTCCCCTTGGAAAGCTGTTCCAGAATCTCATAACTCGGCTTCTTAAGATTTCCAGCCTACATTTATTAGGGGCCCGTTTATATGCATTTGTTCAGATGCCAATTTTGTCCTTGAACTTAATTAGTTCTGATATTTACTCTCCTCACAGTGTACTAATATTCCTTCTCATCATTTCTTTTGTTTAAATCAAGCTTTTCGGTCTTGTCTCATAAGATAGAATCTTCGTTACCCTGATTATCCCCATATCCTAGCAACTTATGAAAACTGGGCCGTGACCAACACCCAGAAATTACGATTTTCAAAGGGGTTCATTATTCTAACCATTTTCAGTTTGACCAAGACACAAGTAGGGAGAATGATTAGCATAAGGTCAGACAAACCACAATTCTCCTGACTTCAAGTTCTTTCGCAATCTATCAGGGACATGAGTTCTGAAAGGCTTGTGGTTTATAACTTGGCATTACATCAATGCACATTTATATACCTATATATCATCTTCTGGAGGGGAAGAATGGCCTTGTAGTTAAGAGGGTACATTAGAAATCTGGAGATTTCGCTTTGAACACCAGGTCTGCCATAAGCAACAGAGGTAATTTTGGCGAGTCCTTTAGTCTTTTGCCGGATTTCACCAATTTTAAAATGGGGATGGTAACACTCCTCATCTCTTTTTCCTTCCCATATACCTGCTTGCATCGCATGCTCTCAGACCAAGTGCCTCCTTTCTGGGTACTCCTGGTGCCTGGCACTCTGAAGTCCAAATGCATCTGGGACTCCTAGGCTGACAGTTAAAAATGACCCCTGCTCTTACAAAATCTACTTTAAGGAGCTATCCTAAAAGCTGTTAGCCAGTAAGCACAGTAGGAACTGGAATTCCTGAGATATGCAGCCCATTGATTATGTTAAAAACATTCTCTGTTACTAAACGAAACCCAGGGGCCAGCAGTAAAGTCAGAGACATTTAACAACAAAGCTGCATCCTGACTTCTAGTTTTCAAGTCTTTGTCTGGTTGAAGACCAAGTCAAAGTTTTATTATTATTATATATTTAAACACATGCACAATTTAACACCTTTTCTTTGCCAGTTTTCACTTCAGATGGCAATTTTTGATCAGCTAATACAGCACAGAAACTGGACTAAAACTGGAAGCCCCAACAGCCCCATAGCTGAGGCGTCCTGGTAATAACAAATACTGTCATTGTCCTTCCCCAGCAATCCGAGTGTGGAAGGTTGAGACTGAGCACAGAAATAGAGAGTACTCTCTTGAGCTGAGGTGAAGCAAAGATATTTATGGGAGTAATTATCACAGAGAAAAACTGGAAAAATATGATTACAGCAAATTGTAACTCTCTCAGATATGTTCTTCGTTGTTAGAAATAGCTCAGCTGAGACCGAACCAATATGAACAACAGACTGGGAGTGTCAGACACTGATTCTCTGGAGGCTGATACCATCAGACCCACTGAGCAGAACACAATCCAACTTCAGCATATTAGAGAGCTGGGTGTCAGCAGCCTGCGCCTCTTCACAGCCATTCTGCTCATGTAAAAACAACCTAACAAGATGAGAGCTGCTGGACTCCCCACTGGAAAAGTTGGCCTGGAGATGCTGCCCCTGAAGACTGCTGGTAGGAGAGGTAGCCGTCTCTCGGAGCCAGGCAGTTCCCCTACACTTTTCTATCAGCAGTTGTAGCCAAGAAGTGCCGCTGGGCAGCTGGCAGAAGGTACCTGGGTTTCAGAGCACGGCTGTGTAGATGCGGTAGGGTGACGTGACCGTGCACAATACCCATCACTGCACTGGTGCTGCATTTCCATTTGATACTCTTGTTCCTCTCTTGGCTTCAGCTGCTCTGTTTGCCAAACATGTGGTGCCTCTGGAGAGTTCCTGCCACAGGCACAGCCATGGACTCACCTCAGCCTGTGGGGAGCGAGGAGGAGCCTGGTCAGATGATGGGTTCTGCTGAAGGAACCACAGCAGCCCTAAGCAGAGCATGGGGCCATGAACTATAATGGCGTGTTGAATCGCAGGACCTTAAAGGAAATGAAAAGGAACTGTAAGCTCTGCAAGCTTGGGGCTTGCATGAAAGGAGAGGATATAGCTAAGAAAAGCAAGCCTCAAAAAGACGTGATTGGTTTGGCACCAGCTCTGTTTGCCCTGCATGCTGAGGGGTCTGAACATGGCTTGTGCAGACAGGTTTTATGCCTATGTGATGCCTTGGCTTGATGCAAGTTTTCTGCACCAGGGTGAATGTTGTCTCTCTGAGTCAATTATATTTGGGGAGGGATTTTCACCACACTTCCATGACAGAATATTTTACATGCTTCATGCAGCTAACATCTTGCAACTGATGTTTAGAAATTTTTAGAAGCAATAACCAATATTGTGTAAAAACAAAAATATAGCTTGATAAAGTAGTGAACTGTTCTCATTTAAATGTACCTACCTCACGGATCAGATGCATCAAAGAAGTTCTTCAGACGGCTTCAGAGCTCTGTAGGTGTTGTTGCTGCTCTCAGTCTGTGAGAAGAATTATAAATGGTATTTACCTTTTAATTAAACAAAACATCTTGCAAATTAAACACATGCTCTTGCACATCGAAATTTAGTTAGCATCAATTTTTATTGTGCATCCTATGGCTGTCTGACAACCTACTGAGTCCACAGCCAAATCTGAACACACATTGCTGGTTCCCTTTTCCCCTACCTTTTGGGCATCATGTGTTAGATTTTATCACATCTGAGTGGAAAAAACCATTCTGTAATTGACCGCTAATACTTAAGCAGATCTCCTGCTTAATATGCTTGTTGCTTAAAAAAACAAAACAACAAATATATTGGTGTGTCCTGGCAATGGCAGAGAAGCAGTTTTGGACACTTGTGTGACATATGTCTTATTATCTTACGTAGAAAATTTGACAGTGAATGACAGAACACCTTAGAGGGATTTAAGAAGATGATAAAGGCAACAGCTTTCACATGAATACAGAGTCTAGTTCCTAACAGTTACAAGCTTTTTTTACATGCATCCTTGTAATTTGACATTTATAATTCACTGTAGTGCTGAATCTCTGCCATTTTCTCGCTGTCAGGTTCTCTATATGTGGATGTACATGTCCTTTCTAATTAGTATATGTATTTGAACATTTAATCTCATCTTTCTCCACCTTATTATGCAGTTACACATCGATCTGTTCTGTATCAACAAATGCTTTTGGTAAAACACATAGTTCTATGTGGCTCCTCTTTCTAAAGAGGTGCCTATATCTTCTATTTTTTTGGCTGTAAAACCATTTTAACCTAAACAAAAGCATTAATTCACAATGGTTTAATAATAAGTAAAAATAAATATCCTGCAGAAAAGCATTAACCCCTGGGATTATATTTTTATATACACACATGCACACTTTTATTGTGCATAGCACCTTCCTCATAGGGAACGCCAAAGACCGTTTCGGAGGCGTTGATGCCTTTGCAACACTGATAAACATTAGACTTTATCCTTGGAGGAACAGTACAGAAACATTGCAGAACTTGCTCAAGGTAAGCTAAGAAAACAGTGAGACAGCTGCAGACAGAGCGAGCCCCGAGGTCTCAGCACCTGACCTGAAGCCTACTGGAGAACACAATCAATATGACAAGCAAGTTGCATTTGCAGGCCCCAGTTCCAGGGCTGACCTTTCACCGCTCGCTCATCGTTTTGCATTAGCAACTGGGGCGGCGCCATGCCATCGCCTGATGTGCCTGTTTATTAGTTAACTTAGTTGAGAATTAATTCAATTGAAATGAAGGCCTTTCAGTATAATGTTGAAACAGGCTCTGAAGGACACACCTTTTAGTAATTGTCATACTGATACTGAAGTCAAATAACGTATTCATTCAAATGTTTTAAATATTATGGCTTCATATTTGAAGTATGAGATATAGAAGTGGTTGTACTGCTTAAAGCACAGAATAAAAAAAGAACAAAGTGGCTGCTGTGTATTTGTGTAGTAGAATTAAAACATCCCCTCTACTAGTATTTGAGAAGATATCTTAGGGATGAATTCAAAGCAAACTTTTCACAGCTTTCAGCTGATCAGGGATAAATGTATTAATACAAATACTGACAGCCATTTTAAATGTTCATAATATAACTTGTGGTTTTGACAGATACCAGGTTTATTTTGAGAAGGAAACAAAACACAGTAGCAGTACAGAAAAACTCACCCATACAGTTTAGAAGAGTGTGCGATGGTGATAAAGACTATTTTAAAGAAAAAGAGAGTATGCACATGGATGTCGGTCCATTGTTCATACCGATCGGTGGAAGAGCAGGGATTGTTACAAGCAACGAGCTCTGCGCTGACAGCTCAGGCTCTGGGAGCACAGGGCAGGTCCTGCACTGCCTCCTCGAAACATTTCCCACTTTAGTCACACAGTATTTTCAATGGGGAAGAAAATCTGCTCAGGCCAACAACTTTCACAAATATTGATCTTTACTTCTGCTGATGTGTAAAGCAGATCTGGGCAGTAGGAGAGATATTTTGTTTAGGTATTTTTTTTCCTTGGGTCTAAATATTGATCTGCAAAGTTCCACTTGGTTTACACAAGATTAATGCAAGAAATGGAAGAAACCAAGTTTGTTTTCAGAGCTCTCTAGTCAGAGCAACTTATTCAAATTCCCTTGATAGCACTGGTTGGAGGTTTACCTCTTTACATTGCTTCAAATGTCTTCTAAAATATAGTCATAGTAGCACCTATTCAAAAAATTAAACTGAAGAAAAGCTGCCCTGGAAAATATAAATAGCATCAAATGGCATCAAAATGTTCCTAAATACAAAGTAGAAGGCAAGTGACTCATTTATGCGTTTTAAAATAAAAACAAAATATATGCATCGTATTTTATATTTATATTCTCAATATACTTTTATGTTAATATTTAAGAACCACAATAGAAATGCCCTCTCTCTCTCAATTTCTGACTTGGGAAAAATTCCTATTGAGTCAATGAGGATTTTCAGTAAGTAGAGAATGATTAAGGATTTTAGAATACATCGCCTGGGTCAGAGGTGCCTTTGGAAACAAGACAAGTCTGAATTTTCAGGATTTTTTCCATGGCAGCTGAATACGGGTTGAAGGGTTTCCAAACCTAAGAAGAACAATGCATGCCACGGCTGTGCTCGCAGAAAGCCATGGCGCAGCCTGAGGAAACAGCCAAAAGGGCTACAGCTTCAGTGTAAAAGTTTGGGTAGCGTAACAAGTAGGGTAAAAAGTTCTTTCACGAATGTGAAATACAGTTTTTCTTTGAAGATCATCTGGTTTTTAATTAAGAGTTCCCTCTATCCCAAGTCCCGGTTTTGCTGGGTTTTCTGCTCGGTCAGGTAAACTACTGCTGTTTCTGAGATCTGGGAGTATGAATCTCCACTTCCAGCATCCTTAAATACCGAGTTCTTCCAGCATTTAGTAAACCCAAGTCAGGCCGTGCAACAAAATTACCTTTCGCATTCTGCTTTATCGCAGAGGATCTGTGCTTTGCCCGAAGGCAGGCAGGCTGCCCCGCGGGGATCAAACAGGCAGGCTTCTCAAGCGGGTGCCTTAGCTTAGGTCTGCGGTAAAATGAAGTGCGCTTTGTACTTGCAAACATTTACATACAGTATACAAGGAGTGCTGCAAGAGAAAATTCACTAGTATGGGCATATGTATCATTCTCCTTGATATATATCTTCTATTTTCTGATCCCATTACCTCAGATCAGCTCTAAGTCTTATATCTGAACAGTCAGTCCAAAGGGAAAGTCCCTATTTACAGGCTGGATTAAGAGCTATAACAAGAGGCAAGGCAGAAAGCCATTCATTTACTATATAAGAAAAAGAACTTCTTTGTATTTTATCGCTTGCCAGCATCTTCCAAATCTTTTTCTTTTCTTCTTTTCCCCTCCAAACAGAAAGTAGAATGGGAAGTTCCCATTTCACAGCATGGATCAAGAAAAGAAAAAAAGCATATTGTGCAACTTTCCCTTTTTGCCTCTAATGGGTTTACTTTCGCTTCACCCCTCAGGGCTCCCGGAAGCATATGTGTTCAGCTGAAATGCCGCGATGCTGCCTCGTTAGACCTTTTCCCAAGACTTTTCTCAAGAAGCAGGTGTCTGAAGGAGAACAAGACTGGAAGGTGAGGGAAGGGCTGGAGCAGAGTTGCCGGGCCAGTCCCTCTCCGCAGCACAGGCAAAGGGAGGAGATGCACCAACCACCGCTGGAGGGGGCAGGCAGTGGGCAGAGAAACATATAGCAGAACAGGAGCTGCAGCAAAGGAGAACGAAGCGGCTAAGTCCAAAAGGATCAATAATGTAATGCATGGAGTGAGTGTGGTGGGGACCAGGAGAGCCTCTTCTCTCAGGCAGCCTCCACACAGGTCATCCTGTCAGGGCCTCCCTGAAACTGGCACTGCAAGTCCCCAAAGACTCTGCAAGAGAGGGGTGAAAAAGGATTTCTCCATCTTGGATTATTTATTTTTGGGCAGATCAAACATAAAAAAACAATTAAGGGTTAATTGAGGCTAATCAAAACTTCCCATTTTTGAGATATCAGAATGTTTGCTTTAATATTTTTTTTAATCTATTTGTTTACCATAACACGCTTTGAAGCAAAATCCTTAATTTCAAAATGGCTGAAAGGGAGCATTTTGACAATTTGTAGTTATTTATAATAATAAAAAGCCACTTTTCTGAAATAGGAGAAAAGCAGAACAAAGCTTTCACCTACAAAAGTTGTGCTAAAAGAATTAGCAGTAAGTAAAGATGAACTTTTAGAAAAAAATTCCCAATGATACACCTGAATGGGAGAAAACGGGAGGAAGGCAGAGCAGAATGGAGGCAGAGACAAAGCGTCACTTTGTGAGTCTTTACTCAGGCTAATTCCCACAGTCTGGCTCAGATTTGCAAGGTTTGGCCTAGGTGAGCTTATAAAATTAAAATTCTCATTAACTTTTACTCCTTGCAATTTGCCATGAGCCAGCCCACAGCTTAGTGAGCCCTCGCCTGCTCCGGGGGCTCCAGCCTCAGGCCCGAGGCGCTTCCTGAGCATCACACCCTTGTGCTGGCATGGCCCCAGCTGGCCCAGCAACCCCCACGAACCCTCATCTTTTGCATGTGCTCGCTGTGTCTTCTTACAGCTTGGATTCACGGCTCTTCTCATCAACCCCAGCGCCCTTCTTCACCTTCTGGTAAAATTCCTCTGCTCCAAACTCCACCTTGGCAGGCAAACTTGGTCTGAGTCATTTCCTAGCCTAATGGCCTCTTTAGTATATGTATTAACCCAAATCACCTGTGTAGGAGCCACCCAGGGTGAATGATCCCTCATTACCTCTGGTCTGGGAGATGGATAACACCATCCTGATAGCTCAGGGTGGGTTTCATCTATACAGACACTTTCATGATAAAACAATTAATCACATCAACCAGCATTTTTCATTAGCATGTCAGTGTGGGCAGGATATTTTAAATAGCATTCATTTCTCATGGGTGCCTGTTTGGTTCATCCTACTTACATGCTCACGATTAACTGAAATACCAATTTCAGAGGCTGAAGGGAATTTTTTCCACGTTTTTCCATTTTTCCTCAATTCATCACAACATTGACAGGGACTCTGGAGGCATTTTTTTCTTATCTGTAACGTGGCGCTCCAGCAAATTTTAGTTAAGAGAATCCCTGCCCTAGTGGGAGCCTAGTACATGGATACTGACCTTGTTGCCACCTAATCTCTTTTAATGGCTCATTACTGTTGTGGCATTTGGTCTCCTGCTCTTTATCTCATTAGCTATAAGGCTCTGAGGTATGTTGGAAGGCCCGTAGCATGTGGTGTTGTGTACAGCAGATATTCTGTAGACAAACACACTTGACTGCAGTGGCAGGGAATTGGCTTCGATGGCTCAGCTGGTCTCTTCTGATCAGGAGTTCCCATATGAGGTCGCCAAGGACCTCTCCCAGCTTCCAGTAGAGCTAACACAACACTTCTTGCTTATTCCAGTAGGAGCTATACCAGTCCAAGATGAAAGAATCTCTTTCCTTCTGCTTTCCTCCATTCAAGCACGAAGAGCTACATGACCAATGTTAGCTCCTTCCCCAGAAACAATAACAGAAATCCTTCATTTTATTGTACTTTTCCCCTCAATGCAAGTTCCACCAATATCACATAGCTTCTTTTTTGCCTTTCTTAAAAGTCTCTTGCCTTTTTGCAAAACAAGAGGACTCATTAGTGCTTTTAAGTGGTCATAGGCACTGCAAAACAAGACAGTGCATTCCACGTGAAATCAACATTATAGTGAGGGATGAATACAATCTACCCAACAGATATTTTATTGTGAAAATTATTAAAATTCATAGCTTAGAGGTGTGAATGCTTCTTTAAGAAAGGTACTTATGTTATCCCCAAAATAGCACCAGTACCATGTGATGTTCCAGTTGCTATGGTTACCACAAATTTGTTATTTAATAGCAAAGAAAATAGATGCACAAAACATGCTAATTATAACTGGTACAAATTTTTCTAAATGTTTTATATGAATATGCATCATGTTTTATGCATAAGGAATAGGAATGCCCTTTTTCAAATGATTCTTCAAGTTTTTAGAAGCATTTTAGTAACTGGCGGGGAAGTACATTGTGTGGCTCTCAAGACAGAGGGAAAGGAGACTGAAAAATTGAAGATGGGCACTTTGTCTAAAACAATGCCGTTTTCTATTCCAGTAGCAGGAGAATCCTGAAAACCCAAGATGTTTAAAATCGTCAAACATTTGTACTTTCCAACTGCATTTGCTTTGTTTCTTCTTCTCCTCTTTGCTATGTTGAAAGGGTTCCCTCTCCGGATTGAAGTCTCTGAGAAACAATTGCAGGACCGTTTGAAGTCAAGTTGCCTATTATGAAATTATAATGCTAATATAACCCAAATACAGAAAACAAAGTGCTCCAGTCATGGCCAGAATCGATACTGCTCCAGACAGCTACAGCCTCCCTCTGCCTGGAGCCCCAGGGCCCTGGCGTGCGGTGGTGCGCCGGCTCAGCGGGCTGTCCTGGCTGCTCCTGCTCGCGCCGGCTGACGGCGGGCTGCGGTGCAGC
>NW_009206564.1:0-1841 GCF_000690835.1 Fulmarus glacialis | reverse complement strand
TTGCAAACACCTCCGCTTTTCCCACCGCAGCAACCCGCTGGTGGAAAAGGCCCTTTTTGGGGCAGGATTCGCAGCGAGGGCAGGATTCGCCATCGATCCTCCCTGGCCTGATCCTGCCCACGATGCTCTTCCACCCTCCCATCAGACGCTGCCCTGCCACCCGCTGGGGCCCGCGGGGGGTGGGGGGTCACCCCTCCGGGCAGGGTGCAGGCTCCCAGCACCTCGCTCCACCTTCCCAGCCAGGAGCTGCTCCGGGGACCAGCCTGGGGGGTAACGATGCGGCAGCACATCTTCAGGCTTAGTACCCCTCCCAGGCATTGCCACCCTGCAGGGCTGAGGCAGCGTCTCCCTCCCCGTAGGGCTGGGTGGGGAGGGCTGGGGCACCTTTTGGGGAGGGATAAGGGAAAAAGGACGTGGGGGGGCTGGGGCAAGAGCCAGCCCAGGGGTGGGTTGTTGGCTCTGCAGCGGGTGTCAGCGACTGCTGGAGGCATTGGGAGTGGACTGGGCATACTGGGTATACGGACAAGCGTTTGCTGCCATGGGAGAGCCACTCGCTCTCCTGTTTAACCTTCAAACAAACCGCTGTGCCCTCCCGTGCCTCAGTTTCCCGCTTGGCACAAGAAGGCAGGAGCTGGATCCCCTTTCCGTTTTCCCACAGCTGGGCAGCACGAGCACTTCATACTTGCATCTTGCCCAGCAGCAGGTGCATTTTGGGGTTAAATGTTGCTTTTTCTCTGTGTATTGGATTCCCCTTCCAACGGCCCTGCCGGGTCAGCCCCTCTGGGGTTTGTCCTGGCTTTACGCGTGCTGGGGTCCGGCGCGGATGCGGCTGGGGCGGGGTGAACCTGCCCTCGAAGCCGTATCGTCACCCAGCTCCTGCCTGCGCTCCCGCGCTCCACTGCGGCATTGTCCTACAAAATCCTCTGCTGCAGTAATCGCTGAAAAAAACCCCCCACAAGCCGTGCATGCACACAGCAGCTCTGCGTGTAATGACTGCTGGGTTATGGATCTGCACGGGGATAACTTTGAATTATTATCTGCACTAAAACCCTGCAGTCTGTTGTGTGCCGGTAATGAAATGTGCTGGCTCCCTCTCCCAGGCTTGCGTTTCTCGCTGCCGTCGCTGGCTGGATCGAGGCAGGGGAGCGGGGCCGCACCGGCAGCTCAGCCACGCTGGGCTGTGCTGGATTGTAAAATGATCCATCTGCAGAACAGGCTCCCCGAAATGTGCGTTGGGGTGAGCAGGGGTCAGCCCCTGGGATCTCGGGGCTCCTGCTGGGCTCCAGCACCGAGAGCCGGAGCTCCCAGCATTGATGTCACCCTCGGCTCCTCTTCGGCCAATGCTCCCGTTGGCACCCAGCCCAGGTGTGACATCCAGCGGTGCGGACACGGTGTCACTGCCAGTCCCGGTGTGACGGCAACAGGCTGACAAACGGGGTACAAAGCTGTCCCCGGCTTGCCATGGCAGCGGCTGCTCTTCAGTTGGGCTTTTCGCAGCCGCCCTTGGGGCTGTGCGGGTGGAAAGCAAACGGGGAGGGAGATGCCTGTGTCCTTCTGCGGGGAGGGTGGGAAGGGGAGGGTGTGAAGGGGGCAGCCCTGGGGACGGCCTTTGCTCGTCACCGCTGAGTAGCCGAGGACATCGGAGCATTGATCCACCTCTCTGCACATCTCCTGCTTGGTATTTATAGCACTCGTGTTATCAACTCAAATCAGAATCATGTGATGCTCCACTAACTTGCACCGCAGGACCAATTCATCACCAGGGTTTTTAAGCGAGCGGTTGAAGCATCCATCCTTCACCTTCATCCCCAAGGGGAAAATGGGAAGGTGCCTGGTGCTTC
>NW_009206563.1:5821-6229 GCF_000690835.1 Fulmarus glacialis | reverse complement strand
CCAGGAAGGGCGGAGACGCTCTCCAGGCCAAAGGCAACCCTGCCCAGACACTCCTGCCCGCTCTGCGAGGTTGGGGAGGGAGTGAAGACAAGTCCCAAAGGCCGCCCTGCAGCCCCCACCCGCAGCCCTGGGAGAGCAGCTAGCCCCCCACCCCTCCCTGCCAGGGTTGCAGGGCAGGAGCCGGGAGCTGATACAGAAACCCCCACAGATCGGGGCAGAGCCTCACCCATGCGCCACAAAGCCATTCCCTTAAAGTACTTTATTAAATAGTTTCCAAAAAAACCAGAAGCAGAAAGACTCGGAACTACCCCGTCCCTCCCAGCTAGTTAAAAACTACAGACAGCCCATCCCCGCACCCTGCAGTGCCAGGCGGCTGCCGGGCATGTGCTGCGCCAGGTCCCGGCACTT
>NW_009206563.1:2560-5630 GCF_000690835.1 Fulmarus glacialis | reverse complement strand
CACCAGCTCCACAGCCTCCCCAAACTGATCCTCCCACACGGGGCTGAAGAGGAGTTGAACATGCCCAAACGATGGGCTGCCAACACCAGGTTTTGCCGTCAGTCCTCATCCAGCCAGAGCCACCAGCTCCCCGGTTTCTGTGGATTTGTGAACTTCCAACGCGACTTCCCCCTCCCCACCCGTCCCCCACCCAGGAAGCTTATAAAATAGGGTTTGTTTTTTGCTTTTCCTACAAAGGCAGTGGTAGGATTTCCTTTGCAACAGCAGAACAGTCTCCCTGCGAGGTAGAGAGTTAATTTCAGGGCTGACAGATCCTAAATTCAAACCAGTTTGTCCTAGTTGAGGTAAAATTCAGTAGTTTATAGTAAGTTTTGCAATGCCGGAGGGCCATCAAGATTCCTCATTGCCAGAGTCATCCTCATCACCGTAACAGCTGTCTGCTTCCTCCTCCATCTCATCATCCTCATAATAGTCATCATAGAAGAGGTCTGAGCCCTCATCTGGGGCTGGAGTCTTGGTCTTCACACAGTACTCTGCCAGCGTGGTGGGGACCTTCACGCCATCCCGCTCAGCGTCCACCTTCGTGCCCAAGACTTGCTTCCTGGAGGGCGAGAAGTGGGGGGTGAGGACTGAAACGAAGTAATCTCCGAAAAACTCTCTAAGACACCTAACTTTTAAACAACAAACCTTAACGAACTATACCCACTACATCAATTTGAAACTTATGATATTACTCCCTATCAGGACGGAGCTTTGCACAGCGCACCCATGTTGCTGCACGCGGCTCACCCCGCGGGGCCGCCCGGCGACACAGCCCTTCCCCTCTCAGGCCCCAGCTCACGGGTCGCTCACCCACACAAGACTGGGGAAAGGGCAGGGGAGGGGGAGCACCGCAGAGCAAGCGTGGCTGCCCGGTGACGTGCCCCCTGGGCCCCCCTGCCACGCCAGGGCTGGCCAGTCTGCAGCTCAAGAGCTTCACGTGCCGGTCCCATGAGACAGCCCTGAGAGCAAGGCCGTGCTGGCACCATGTCTGCTACGAACCCAGATCCTCAGCCCTGGAGCCGACAAGGGCCAGGGCTTAGGCTGAGAGCAAAGCTGGGCAGATAACCCAGCCAAGCTTCTCCCAAAAGCCACACTCGGAGCCAGAATCTTTCCCTCCCACCAGCCTGCAGGTGGGACTCAACAGGGCAGGATATGCCCTCAAGATCCTCTGTGTCCTACAAGATCACAGCTTAGCAAGTGTTCTCAGCGGTGCCACAGCGCTGCTGGGCCTGGGCTCAGCTCAGCACGCACCTGATGATGTCCGTGTACTCCCGGTCCTTCCCTTTGCTCTCCTTCCACTTGCGGTACATCACGGAGGCGTCCACGTTGGCTGGAGAAAACGTGTTGGGTTCATTCAGCAGCGAGATCACGCTCAGGAGAATGGTCCTGGCAATCGATAAACACGAGCAGGTAAGAGCCGAGGCGGGTCAGCAACTGCCCGCGTCCCAGCAATGCCAGCAGCCTCAGTGTCACGGCGCCCTGCATCCCGTGGGTCAGGAGGAGAGCCTGCGAGGTGTGTATCTTAGCGAAGACGAGCAGGCCAGGCAGGAGACAGCAGCGCACGGGCTGTCGGGCTCACGCACGTTCCCACGCAAGCTCTAGCTGTTTTTCAGCAAAGCACACAGCCCAAGTGCCTTTCAACAACCTCTAGGCATCTGCCGCAGGCTTTGGGAGCGAGATGGGAGTCCCCATCTCCCCACTTTCCCATCCCTGCCCTCGGACGAGCCTCCTGCCTGCAGCTCCCTCCCTGCGAGCCCTTACCTCACGTTCTGGGTGGGGTTCCACCGCTCAGACGGCAGCTCCCCGCTCTGCGGGTCATCCACCGGCGGGTGGAGGATGGAGATGCAGACATCGCCGGTCTGAAAGCACAAGTGAAACAGAATCCTTAGGAGCTGCTGCCCCCAGCACCCTCCAGCAGCAGCTCGGTCCTCTGTTCCAGTAGCCTGCTTGCTCTTCACTTTGGCTTAAGCCAGGCGAGGCAATCTCAGCCCATTCTTTTGGTCCCTAGGAAGGGACAGCAGACCTGGTGGTCCCCGCTATGCTGCCCACAGCCTCAGGCCTTGGATAAGCACCCCGCGATTGCCAGCACAGTACAGATGAGGCTGCCTATCCATCAGCTGTCCGATGCCCGAACACGTCGCATCCCCAGCACAGCCTTCCCGGTGCCCACCCGACACAGCCCAACCCCACACGCCCCCCAGGCAGCAATCCACCGCAGGCACGCAGCCCCGGTGTAAGCTTGGTGTAAGCACGACGTCCCCGCTAGCCAAGCATGGGAGCTTTCAAGCCTGGAAAGCCTGGCTGACCTGGAACCAGCTCCAGGACAGGAGACCGGCTGGCGTAAGCTCGTTAGCTGCATTTCCAGTGCCAGGCACTAAACGCCAAAGGCACCAAGTTTCCAATGCCGTGCTCCAATGCCAGACAAAGGCTGGCATTTTCATCCAGTACCATCACAATAGACGGACACGTGCCCCCACGCCTGTCCAAGAGGCCCCACGCTGTCCCAGGCGACCTACCTCATAGATGTTGGGGTGCCACATTTTGGTTAAGAACCTAAAGGCAGGAGGAGAATAGGGGTAGTCGATGGGAAACCGGAGACGAGCCTGCAAGGAAACAATAAGGAGAAGTGAGCATCAGCTTGTGAGAAGGAAGGGAAGGAAACCACAGATCTCCCAACACCACCAGGAAAAAGAGGAACCTCTGCCAAGTCCAGCTGTGTTCCTGCAGAGACAGAACCTCCGCGCCTGCCAGCTCTGCAGGCAGGCGTGGTGTCCTTCCCCCCCGGAAGAAGGCGGGGAGCAGATGGGCCTGCGAGCTGTGGCAGCTCCTTCACCACCATCCTGCTCCGTAACCTCTTCTCCACCGTGCTAACGCGGTGCACTCTGTCGCGGAGGGAGGCAGCGGGCCCCAGGCAGAGCGCAGCGGGAGCTCGCGGTGCTGATCCGGTACACACCTCGCACCCTCACTGCTCCCTCCCACACCGGCACCCACGGCACAGCGTGACAACGCCGAGGGCAGGCTGCTTCTG
>NW_009206563.1:468-2382 GCF_000690835.1 Fulmarus glacialis | reverse complement strand
CAGCTCGAGCCGCACGCCTGAACAACGAGCAGCACTTGGAGCCAGACTGCGAGTCTGGGGTCCTGCTGTCAGGGACACGCAATGGCCGCACCACCGGAGAAAAGGCTGTTTACCCTTCAGAGCTCACAGGGAAGGAAGCATGAGGTGCTCGGTGCTCTGATTAACACACGGAATCTCTAAAAATAGCCCATCACCACTGAAAAAAAAGAGACCAAGTCAAAACTGGCCGCAGCGCGTAGTTCAGGTGCTAAAAATAAAAGCACATGAAGATCACGCCGCAGTCCACAACTCCAGCGCCAGCAGAGACAACCAGCCGGCTACTCCTGCGGGCGATGGCCACAAAACCCGAGGTACTAAGGCAGGCCAAAAAGACAGGCCTGCTGTCAGCCTCCGAGTGAGAAGGGGAACCCTGAGGTGGCACGGAGACAACCAGCAACGTCCCCATCCTCCCCAGAGAGCTGCTGCCCCAGCCCACTGGCACCAGGCATCCCACGAGAACAGGGACAGCTCCTCCCCGCGTCGCTGCACAACCTGCAGTGACTATTTCAGCTTTTGGGAGTTTCCAGGCTCTGGAAGCAAACTTCCAAAACGAGATTAAGCCACTGCTCCCAAAAAAGCCAACAGCCAGAAACAAACAAAAAAAATGGTGAAGATCTAAACCACACAACAACTCCCTGAATATTTCTTGCTCCCTCAGTTCGTGTACACAAGAATTTAGATGTTAGATCCGTGAAGCGACAGTGCGAACCACCCCGGCTCTGCCCAGCAGCGGGGGACAGTGACCCGGGATCGCTTGTCACCCGTGGAACGAGCCCCACGAGCCTGGCGTGGGCCCCATTCAGGAGGGTAACTGCAAACGAAGCTTCGGATGCTTCTGGAATTACAGCCTCGACAATAGGCGATGCTGCCAAAGCCAGTCGCCAGCTCACAGTTGTTGAAAGATTAGTATAGAAGGCAGAGAAGACATCTGTCCTCCTCCCCGCTGCCCTGAGCAACCCCGACTCCCTCCTGGGTCCCAAATCCTTGCTCTTCACCCCCCTCCCACCCTGCCAGGATCTGGCCCCGGCACCGATCGCGAGTCCAAGGAGCCCCCGACCGCAGCGGGTCCGTCCCTACACAGCTTACGGCTTTCCCTCCCAGGCTGGCCCTTTGTCTGACCGCTCTGTGCTCTGCGGCACAGGACAAGGGGTGGAACGAAGGAAAAGCGAGGGGGCGGCTGGGGCTGGACGCGTGTTGTGTGAGCGCAGAGCTCCAGGCAGCCCAGGGCACGCACACAGCGACACGCGGCCCTGTGCTGGGCTCTGGCCAAACAGCTGAACTTCGCAGAATAATCCCCTTTGTTGTGTCAAAGGGGATCAGAACAAAACCAGCCAGAGGGAAAGCGATCCCAAAGGGGGCTCGGAAAGCAACCCCGCTTTCCCGTACACAAACAGGCCAACGTTACCACAAGGTGGAAGATGACTCGGCCCCTTCACTCTCCTCTTACGCAGAAAGTCTCAACTACTGCCACCCAAGAGTGCTAAGTCTGGAACTCTCAGGCACAAAACAGGACCATGAGCTGCTGAAAGGGCAAAAGTTCAAAGGGCCCAGTGCCAAAAGAGGCTACAGAGAAAGACTCCATTTCAGTGAAGAGATAAAACCGGACTCTGAAGCATCAGACTTGCCTGCCACCGCTCCATGGGAAAAACAAACCACCCAGCTTCTGGGGCACAGCTGACCCTCAGGCTGACTCATCCCGGGCGCATCCCCACCCTGCCAGCAACAGGATGAAGACAGAGGAGCTTGTAGTGGAGGAGGGAGGATGAGAAAGAGGAAGAAAACAGCTACACAGGTTGCACAACACCTGGGAAGAGCACATACACATCCTCCTGATAGGGACTGCACAATCAGGCCGCGCACGCCTCCTCCTCCCCC
>NW_009206563.1:0-414 GCF_000690835.1 Fulmarus glacialis | reverse complement strand
GCCTGCACAGGAGAGACCTTTGTCTCTTCCCTCTGGTTTGGTGGCGAATCCCTGGATCCCCCCCCAGGAGAGAGAACACCAGCGACCCAGAGCTCGCTCCCCTGCGCCCACAGACCGGGAGGATGGAGGGGGCAGGAAGGAGGAAAAGCTCTTGTTGGGAGGCGGAGCCCGTGGGGGGGCAAAACCCCCCTTCCAACAAAGGGAATCCTTGCCTAGTTTGGCGGCAGCCACTCGCACACAAGCTCCCTTCTCCACCCTGGCTCCTCCTTGCAGGCACCCCAGGAACACCCCAGCTCCCAAAGCGCCAATGTCCCCAAGGTGCCCAGCTACAGACCCAGGTCTCCTTGGCCCTCATCGCCCCCTCAAGCCCAGGAGCACCCCTGTCACGCCCCTCCCAGTACCCACCTCAACCCG
>NW_009206562.1:0-18934 GCF_000690835.1 Fulmarus glacialis | reverse complement strand
AACCTTAATGATTCTATGATTCTACGGTTGTGCTTCTGCTGAAAATCAATAGGAGTCTTCCCAATACTTTCATTAGGAATGGGAATAGGACACTGGACAGGAGTCTAGTACAGCTGGTTGTATGTGTGATTTTCCTCCTTCAGAAACCAAATACCCCATTATTTATTTTGTTAAATGGGGGCTGAGTTTAACAGCACCCATCCAGTAGAATAATACATCAGTTCCCTTATTTAAGGAGTCCAGACTGAGGAAGAGGCCTGAAGCAGCGCTTGTGTGGGAAGGGAGGGATG
Organism: Fulmarus glacialis; assembly: GCF_000690835.1. Classification (NCBI taxonomy): domain Eukaryota; kingdom Metazoa; phylum Chordata; class Aves; order Procellariiformes; family Procellariidae; genus Fulmarus; species Fulmarus glacialis. The sequence goes on along the minus strand of NW_009206562.1, from coordinate 18,644 downwards.
CAGTGTGTGCTCCTTGGTGCCACGGTCTCACTGCCCACACCTGCACAGGGAGTGGGATGCAGGAGAATTGCTGCAACTGTTATTCCACCCTATTCCCCCTCAACCATTTTGCTTACTCCTCCCCCTCTCCAAACTTGTCTTCTATTGTATGAACTTTGCGTTGTTACCACATTCCAATCACTCTTGCACTCACTGAAATCTTTCTGTCATTCCAGGCTGGTCACATCATCTGGGAAATGGGAGCAACAGCTGCTGTGGTGTAGGAGCTGCAGGCCATGCCCTCCGCTCCCTCTTGCTGCAGCCACCCGCAGAGCAGCAGTACCACAGCAGCCCCCAGCAGCCAGAACAGCTTCCCATAGCCTGCTCCACAGGGAAAAACACAGGCAGAGCTGTGTTTTTCAAAGGGAAGCTTTAGTATGGATAAGGCAGATGGTTTTGACTGCAAGCCCGCTACTTCACTGCTCCTTGAAGACTAGATGTGGCCTGTGGTTTGCCACTAGACTTTCTACAAAGCTGGCCCTATCCAAATAAAATGTTTCTCGCACCGCAAACTTCCAGTGAAATTCACTCGTGGCATTTTCTAACTACCATTGCCATCTTTTGGAGTTTGCCTTTTTGTAGTGGACTCTCTAGAAAGTCAGGAAGGAGAAGGCGAGGTGAGGACAGAGAGAACAGGCAAAGTCTCCTCTGCCTCCCGTTACAGGCTGACCCCAATGATATTACAGCAGCCTGCTCTTTCTTTGCTCTGGTGTGACAAGTTTACAGTAGAGATCCTTGGTTCAGTCCAGCTGATGACTGTATTAGTTATACTTAATGTGGACAATGCTGATTACATCATGATAGCTGTTTTTCATTCACATGCAGGCCGGGGTAGTAAAATTGATATGGAACCAACCCAGAATGATGGGGAAATTCCTACAAAAGTCAAGTTGGGTGCCAGTTACAAATGATTTCCAGAGGAGCTGGAAAGTGCAGAGCGTAAGGATAATTTTTTGTCTTTTTTGGTATTTATTCAAGTGCAAAACATGTGGACTCTTGCCTAAATTCTTCTCCCTGTCCAGATTTTAACCAAGCAATTAACATTTCTCAGATAGTTCTAATAGTTGGATCTATGTTGATTGTGGGTTTTTTGTTTTAGACAATATTCAATTTAGACTGGACTACATTTTTTCATGTTACTGATGGCTAAAAATATTTTCCCTGTTACCCAGTAGAAACACAGTGAAGCCTCAGTTCTAGTTTCAAAATTATATATATATGTACATACGTATGTATATATTAGTTGGTGAGGAATGAATTTGTTGAACAGTGAGGGTCAGGGCTACACCAGCGGCTGAAATGTGTTATTTGTCAGCAGATCATTACAGTCAGCACCGCACAGCATGTGAACTTCCTCACACCACTCTGCCAAAGCTCCCCACATGGCTGACCTGCCTGCTGACTTGAGCTTCAAGGAGCCTCCAGTCTCCATCTGGGGATTCAATCTCACCGCAGTGCTTGTGCCTATGTGATAGCCCAACTTTTCCTCTCCCTTGGCCCCAGCACAGGAAAATAAAACCCTAAAGGCCTGACTTGGAAACTAAGTTTCTCCACAGACAGCTCTGCTCTCTCCCACTGATTTGAGTGGGAGAAGCCTGGGGTGTGACTGCCACCTCCTCCTTTTATTTTGCCAATAATATGAATTGTTCAGCACACAACTATACAGACCTTCTGCAAGTTTTAATACCTGTAATTTGAATAATTTGTGTGTCCAGGCAATGACTGTCATTTATAAATGTTCCGATAGAGGGGATCTATAGGAGGCAAAAAAGTGAATTGCTTTGCTTTGAACATCTGGGGTATTTTAATACCAAGGGGTTCAGAAATTAACCTACCTTAAAATACTGTGTGTTTTTCCTCCTTGTGTCCTCTTTTTTTTCTATCCCATCTTTAACAACTTTTCAGGCAATGAGGACACTTGAAATTTTTAAAATCAGAGGTGTCCAGAAAATGGAAAGTCCTTGTCCATTTTCTCCTTATTAGAACAGGTTTCCTAAAATATCACCCAATGAGTATACAGAGATATTTTAAAAGGCCCTAAAACCTTACTTATATTAAGAATTTTATGTTGGAGTTTGAGCTTTCACAGGCTATTAGAGTTGTCATTTGATTAGCACTAAATGACATATCCAGGTTATACAGAAAGAGCTGTGCCTCTCCCCAAGAGATGAAGACCATCCTGGCTCTGCTACCATACCTAACTGTAGAGGGTAGAGTGCAACTGAGCAAATGGAGGTATCAGGAAACTTTAAAATTCAATACACAGACACATTGTGGTGGCTATTTATACAGTGGAGACAGCGCTCAAACTGGATTTAGCTCTGAACATTTTATGAGACAAGTACTTTCCAGTCTGAGATGGTCAGACTACTTCAAAGAGATCTGCAAAAGGCAGCTAAGGAGAATAAGCACATCAATATTTCACATCAGTCTACATGTGCGAAATGTGAAGTAAAAGGGTCTGCAACCTTCCTTGGAAGAATTTTAGGGACTCGCAAACTGAAAAGATTAAGAACACTGATTTGAGAGTATAAAACAACAGAATATTTTCTATTCTTTGGGAAAATGTAGTAGTCAAGGAAAGGCAAGCAGAGCTACTCAGAGAAGCCAAAGCAAGACTGTGTGTTTAGTTAATGTGAGGTAGATGAATAAGAGATATTGAGACGATCAAAATGCCAGTTTTGTCAATCAGGAATTGCTTGAGACAGCCAGTGTTAAAAAGGCAGGAATCACATTCTCACTGCTTCTTCCTTCACCTCAAAAGTTTCATTTATCTGCTGACTTGCCTAAACCTTACACTTAACAGCATCAGAATAACACATGCAAAGAACCTAGCTGTCCAAATGCTCAGACTGTATCACACCACCCTTTTATGACTGTTCAGGAAATAGAAAGGAAAAATATATTGGAGACATCCTTCAACACTACAGAATGGTGCTTGGCAACAAGAACTCAGACACTGACTTGATCTGAGAGCCTTTCAGCTTATAACATTAATAATAATAATAATTTGCTAAATAATAATAATTTGCTAATAATATTAGCAAATAATAATCATAAATAAAAATAATTTAAAAAAAAATGTTAGTAAGCAGTGGTCATCTGAATAATCCCGAAGAAACTGAAAATCCACACTGAAGCACTGACAAATACAGCCACTGCTGGGAAGGACAGCAGTGAGGGATCTCCTTATAGCATGTGACACACAAGGAAAAGGGAGAAGAAGAAGAAATTGTAGCATTTGGAAGAAAAACTCTGCTCTTATGCATTCTTGAGTGATGCTGCAGTGACTCATTTTAGAGGGACTCATCTGAATTCAAGGTTTTCCCAACAGAAGGATTGATTATACAATGATGGAGCCTTTTCAGTCCTAGCATCCCTTAGAGATATTTAGTACATGCATTGAAAATCAATGTCTTGTGTCTTGCTCTGGACTACTGAAGATTATATTTGTTTCAGCAATGTTCTTCTCCCTGATGTTTTAAAAATAATATTAATTTGCAGCTGATTAAAAAAAATCATCTTCAGTGAGATCCCCCTGCAGATGAGGTCTGCATTCCTTTTCTATTCCTCCTGGGTCCACGCAGACACATTAGTGAAACAACTGGATCATACATTAAGTGGAGAAGATTCAGAGATTGGTGCTTTTGATGGATATACAGACTAGATAAACATGAGTCCAAGAGCTCAGTACCTTCCACTGAGAATACCCTACTTCCGTGGCCTAGAATTTTAAATGTGCAGCAAAGACTTCTCACAAAACCACCTAACAAGATGTCAAGCACTTCTGCATTAAGAAAGTGAGACTGCCAAGACTCTAGCACAACACAGTTTTCTAAAACAAATTCACCGAAATCAGTACCTGCATATGCTTCCAGCAGCAAACAGCAGACGAATACTAGAAGTAGTAAGCAGCCTGCTTTATTGTGTATTACTGAAATTTGTAGGCGATGTTGTGTATGAGACTTGGTCAGGGAACTCTGGTTGTTTTCTAGCCAGTCTTTTCAACAAACACGACAAGCTTTGTTTGTGGGGGACTTCCCTATCTACTGCAGGCTCCTGAATGAGTATCTTCTGAAGAGGCAGGGAATGGGGATGTAACTCTGCAGTGGTACTGCACACCTGTGAAACTACAGCTTCCTAAAGCCATGTTACTTACCTTTGCTTCTGCTGCTCTAAATACCTTTGTACACTGTATTTAATTTTGAGACACCCTATGTGCTTTTCAGGCTGATACGCTACATTACAAATGTCTAAGAAATATGAAGTTGCAATGCCATCTGCAATCTCTATGGAATAATTTAATGTTAAATATTTCTCAGATAAGGTCTTGTGCTGGTGAACAGGAATCTTGGCTGCTGACTCAGTGTCAGGTATGAATTCAAATGCCATCCTTATGTGCTTTTTAATGCAAAACAGCCACACTGAGTTTTGCGTGCTGCTGTCATTTCAGAATACTTTCTCTTGGTCTGTTTGTATGTTCAACCTAAACACAGTCTCAGATCCCATGCTGTGGGAACTAAGTGGCCATGTCCTTGGTACAAAACCATCACTAAAGATTTTACCAGTTGCAAATCCTGTTGTGATTTCCTAGGAAAGGGAAACTGAAAATGTGGTTTGAGATAACAATTAGGAGGATTTACACTACAAATTTCCCATAGACTCACAAGAAGTGCAAACAATAATCGTAGTGAATCAAACCCTAAAATCATTCTTCTTTAGGTGCTGTGACATGTAGATAAATACATTCGGAAGCTTAGTAAAAGAAACTTGAAAAAAAAGCTTGATTCTCATGCTAATGTCTACCAAATGTACCCATTGTGTGAAAAAAAAAGCAGATTAACTTTCATCAAAAGTGACACAGACAAGTTATTCTTGCATATCATTATCCCTGCTACATGCAACAATTAGTTCAGTGAATTTGGTTTACGAGTCACATAAAGTACATCTGCTGGCAACATGAGATTTACACCTGTGATGAATACCTCATGCTGCTAATTATAGAAAAAATGGTCACAGTGTCCTTGCAATAGAGTCTTGGTTGAAGTATGAAAGGAACAGATTATTCCCTACCTTCTCAGCATCTTGCTCAAAAAGCCGAAGTTGAAAGCACTGGTCCAGTTTCAACTTGCGGACATGCCACATCTGATGCAAGTGTTGTCGGGTAGAATGCAGCTTGTCTAAAAGGCTGGTGATCTTTGGCACAAGACTTTGAAAATCTGCACTTCCAGGAATGCAGTTCCTACCAGAAAAACCATCACTGCATCTTATACATTGTAATAACCTCTGACCCTCACGATCCAGTTCTTCCACAGGAGCTTTAATCACTTTTTTCTTAAGCTGCGTGTGCTCATCAATCAGCCTTCTTGAGCCCTCAACATCAACTGGAAACTCCTTCCTAGCCAACATTTCCTGGAGATCCTCCAGCCTTGATAATAAATGGATGGCACTGTTGAAAAACTCTTCCAAGGAGACGCGCAACTCTATCCATTCATCGTGGTTGTAATCCAAGGATCCTTCAAACTCATCCGTCAGTTGAGAAGGATCTACGAGTTTTGCCAGGCCTTCAACAGATACCATACTTGTCTAAGGAAGGGAAAATGACAGCATTTGAATCAGTGACTGTCTAATCAGAAATAACAGTGCAATCCATAAATAGCATGAAGGGATTATTTTCCTCATCAATATGTAACTGAAGGAACGTTGTAAAAGATGCTGAGGATTATGTTTAATTTTGGTGAATTAAATGGATTGAAAACTTTTCTATTAATGGCACTGATTTATTTGTTTATTAAAAAACATGATATTTACTGAAATATCTTTTTCAGCTGGCCTGACTATCAAAAACATAATGAGAATGCTTCTACCATAGATTAATCCAGTTGGACACTGAAGACTTCTTACTGCAGCTGTCGGATATCTGAACATGACTGTACACTGAACAGGTATATGGTATTACAGGGATTCTGCTACTTGTGTTACAGGCTAGTGGCTATACGGCAGCAAAAGTTTTAAGCATATGAACCGAAGCAGGTATTGTGACCTGCCAAAACACAGAATATGCTGGTTTTTTCTTCCAGATTATTCCAGTTGACTTTTGCCACAGGCAGATCTCTTTCATATTAGTAATTTCTAATGTAAGCAAGCCAAAATCAATGAAAAGTGAAATGTCATTGAAGTATTAACAATTAGAATTTATTGCTAATAGAAAGGACTGCTCATGAATCATACACAATCAACGAGAGATGGTTTTATTTCATTCAGACTCAGTAATCAGTGATAGGAAAATGCACTGGGTGCCTGGAAAGCAGATTACAGTTTAAGGACACAACAACCGATGGCTGTTCCCATTTATTTTAGACAAATTATTTTTTTCTGAAATAATGAGCATAGGGTTTCATATGTTACTAGAGATTTTCAGTGCTGTCATGTTAACACCCAAGTTGGCAGCCGTTAAAGGCTTGTGATGTTCATCAGTGACTGCACATCTATCCCCTAAAGATCAGGCCTCTAAAGAATGTCAGAGTTTGTGCTCTTCAGAAGTGGAGGCACCCAATAATCACAGCAATCTTGTAAAAGTCATCTACAAAGAAAAATACCTCAAGTCCTGTCCATTATCCTGAATTATGTCCAAAATAGCAGGCTGCCCACTGGTTTAAAGTTAATAATAGGCTTTTCTTCCAATTTGTATCATCTAAAAATATCAGGCGTTCTGCAATGCATTAAAATTGGATTGTACTGAACTTATGCTCAGCAGAAAGATTATTTTAAAACTTTCTTGCCATGTTCCTTGCTTTGGGCAAAGGGGAAGACAGAGGGAAGAGTCAACAAACAATGGGAAGGTAAGTATGTAGCTTCAGAGGGATTTCAAATTTCTAAACCTCTTGACCTGGACACTGACCCCTTGAAGATAATTCAATTTAGAGTTTAACTGCCAGTCAAGAAAAGACTTCTCTTCATGGCTAATACCTGGGCATTCCCCCTGCAGTGTGTCAAGCTAATGCAAGCACTGCTTTTATCATGAATAGAATTTGACATGATGATATAGCAGAAAGGCTTTTCATTTCACGAATTCTGCAGAAAATTTCTTTATTCAGATTTGTTTCTTTAAGGAGTTCTTGAAACTTTCATGAAAAAAAACCTTAGTTAAGCAGGTAGGTGGTAAGATAAAGTAACTGTCTCTCTGGCATCACACATCTTTCTTTTAGAAATCACTTTAAAAAGCCCTGCGCACTATTTAAACCCTTTCAGCAGAAGAAAGAAAATAATCTTGAAGGCACCTCTGAATTAATGCTAACTAATCTGCCTGGTCCGTTCCTCAAAGTGACAGGAAGCTTTGGAGTCCACATACGTCAACCAAACCCTTTTTTTTCTCTTTTCTTTGTGTGACAATCTGTGGGCATACTTCACTCTCTGGTCTGTGACACAGAATCATTCTGCCAGAGTCTCACAACACAAAATCCAGATCATTAGCCTCCACTAAGGGTCATACACTGCCCTGGCACATGCATAATGCTTCCATTAAGCTCAAAAGCAGAATCTGGCCTTAAAACTGACACTGGTTATTGCTGAGTTTGTAGATGGGGTAATTCAACAGAGACTTCCATTGCCTTCCACTGCAGTCTGTTCCTGCCAAGGACCTCGTGTTTGATCACAGCTGTGGGAAATCACCATGATGGTTCAGTGCAGAGAAGGTACCTGTGTGCTGCCCCACATAAATCAAATAAATGTGAGTCATATTGACCTGCGATGCTTATTTGATATTCACAGTTCTTCTTACGAGACAGCATGAGCTGCCCCAGAGCCTGAGCCTACCGATAAGCAGCAGTTTCCACAAGAATCCTTTAAAACAGAAGTTTCTGTGCTGTGTTTATGGCAGGGGGTCTACTGTACAGTGGACCACAGCTTAAGCAAAGCTTTTTAAAATCACAGAATTGAAGGACTCATCACTTCTGAGTGTCTGCAGGTGGTCCAATAGACAGCAAAAGCACTGACTTTCCTCCTCCGGTCCAAAAATTTGTGAACCATGACAGACACCCATGTGAACAGCCCAGCAGAGAGACTAAGGCTCAAAGGCACATACACAAAATTAAAATACCCTTAGTGCGTGCCAGCATGTACGGCAAATGAGTCCAGAGCTTTTAACACAATACAGACTCAGAGCTGTAACTATGAAGAATAGCTTGACCACAGTTTACTCTTCACGATCATCACACCAACTCTACACAATTAAAAAATACAAGTCAAGCCTCCAGAAAGTATTAATTCATTTTAAAAACAAACAAATGTTCTAAAAAATATATATTTGAACTCTGGTACTTTATTTCTAGGTTTTGAAGCTTTAGGAAGACATTGCTTTTGTTTACTAAAGCACTGGATGATTGAATTCAATGTTGGATATACATGCATAAGCTGTCTTTTCTTGGGCTACTATGGGACTGCCCCTTAGTGCCCATATATATTTTAAACAGAAGCTCCCCATCCCCAAAAGCTATTCTATTACTAGTCTCTGCACAGGCTCGCTCCTGCTCCATGTTCTTCTGTACCCATACATCTCCTTTCTCCTTCCCACTGCCCTGATGCCTCTCACTCCCCACAGGCAGCATTGCCAATCTCATTGCACTGTAATGGCAGCCACTTCTGCCAGGAACGGTGATGTCAGGAAGTGTGAGGAATCTCTGGAGGTGACACAAATCTACACTGAAGGCAGCCTTGCTTTCAAAGGCGCACAGGGGATAGCAAGTGGAAGTTATTTTGAGGGCTGAGTCCTCATAGGTAGCCAAGGAAGGTAAAGAGCCATTTAAATAAAGCAAAATTTATAAGTTGACTGTTTTTTGTGAGACAGAGGGAAAAAAATGTACAAATACTTAAATTGTGATAATAATGTAAAAGTTTGTTAATGCTTAACACCAATCTGGTCACCCATTGCAATTCAAGAGTGCTTTTAAGAAGAGGTTGAAAATAAAGATGTATTTATATCACACTGACTTCAACAGATCTTGAATATATAATTAAATATGGTCTTCCATTGCAGTCAACATTAAGAACTATAGCCAAATTCTCTTCTGAGTTCCAGAGATGCAATATCTGAGTGTCTGAAATTAATGGATTGGTAAGTAAGACAGCCAACCATAGAATTGTTTCTCAGCAAATTAAAAAAAACCAACACATAAGTAACTCATGGCTAAGCATGATTGCTGTACAAGCGCTTCATGCATGTGAACTTTGCTTCTCTTTGGGTAAGAAGCTGAAATTCACAGAAAACTAAAGTGCACTAAGAGAACACAGCTGGTTTGTCTTCACCAATGACAAAGTTAGTAAAATTCCCTTTCATTATGCAGTTGTTGTATATTGGTTACTTTTCAAAGAACCTGCCTGAGGCACCTTATCATTAACATGTGTTGTTAATGTTACCCCTGAATTGTAAATCTCAATTAAATTAAAGCGGTGACAATGTATAGATAAATTTAGTATAAATGTCTTCTGTAAAAAAAAGCCATTACCTGAAGTTGGGTAGCGGTCAACTAACAAACCCATACATTAACATCTAGAGAACTTTGTCTTTAGTATGTTGACTGATTTGGTGGGGTTTTTTTTCCAAGAGAAACAAAGGAAAGACCGAATGCAACACCACCAAAAATAAATACCACCAAAAAACCCTCACCAAAGTGAACTATGTATGTGAACCTCTGAGATGAAACGTGCATCCTGTTCCATCAGCGTGCTCAGAAGGCAACCTGATGCCGGGGCATCAGCCCACTCCTGCAAACAGTCCTCAGATGTCTTTTTTTCTCTCAATCACAGGGCTTGGGAATTTTTTTTTTCACCTGAAGAAAATTTCTTATCAGAGGCAATGCCTTACAATACACCTCTCATGTGGCTCTCACCTCAAAGATGAACTTGGAACTGCCGAAGTTCGTTTTCTGCTTCTGCCAGAAATTATCAGGTTTTATAATCAGGGCAACGTGAATCTCGGCAGGAAAGGCTTCTTGAAGGGTCTTTAGGAGAGGCTTGATCAAATCCCATTTGGATCCCCGCATATCAATAATAACAGTGAATCCTCGTTTACAAACATCTTCGCTGCAGGAATAAAAGCATATCAAGATAATTAGTATTGTGGACAGTCACACTGAGACTTAACTTTTGTTGCTAGTGTTCAGAGCTTCAGGGCAAAGCAAGAAATTATATACTTCAAAATAAAAGGCAAAAGATAGTACAGCATAAAGGCTATATGAAAGGCTATATTAATTTTACCATAATCTAATTTACATGAAATTCAAGTGTACATATTACAGTTAATCTCTAATTTCCCAAATACATGTAATTCAAATTTTCACTGAAAACATACACACAATTGAAAACAGAATCAAATATATCTGTATAGAAGCTATTTATGTATACATACAACGGATTCTGCTTTCAACATATTGAATTCAATCCACAGCCAAAGCCAACAAGCAGGGTCCTGTGCTTTAACATTGCTAGCCACTTGTAAATTTGGGTGCCTTCATTTTTAGAGGCCACTTTAAGGGCTTTTTTAAAAGTGTAATTTCCAGTAAAGTGCCTGGCAATCATTCCCTGAAAGGAAGGTCCTTGTGACTCAGCATGTGCACTGTTAAAATCGGGGCCCTTTTCCCTCCTGACTGATCTTCCAAATGTCACAGGATCTTTTTCAATCTGCAGTCATACTTTTCTGCCAGCCTGTGCTCCTCCCTTCTCAAAAGTTCAAGACAGTTATCTGGCCTGGTCATTGGCAATGCACAGGGCCCAAAAGCACCAGAGCACTAGCTTGCAAACACATCTTCCCTTTTTCCTCAGGAGAAGAGAGGAGAAAGAATAAAAGGACATGTTGATTCAGGCCAAATCTGTGCAGCTTTCAGCATAGCTTTTCCAGGGATGTAGTACTGCTCCTCAGAAAAAGAGGTATGGCTCAAAAGTGTCATCCTCCATCTGCAGCATCCGACATTTGATGAGATTTAGCAAGTGTCTATTCCTTTGACTGACCGGCTAATGTATCCGCCATGCATGGCACTGCAGTCTTGGGAGCTATGGTGTCTGCTTTAGGCCTCAAGCACTTGCACAAAATGTGAAATTCCTCATCCCCAGTAATATTATTGGTATGGTAAATGAGTAAAATTTGTGATGCACTAAAAATGCCAGAATGGTCTACCTACTGATCTAATTTTTTGTTGTTGTTGTTGTTGTTTTTTTTTTAAGATGGAATGGAGGTCACAGCCTTTTCCACAGAAGCAGAAGCCATTGGCAGAAAGGAAGTGTGGAAAGAAGAAAGGAAGATGAAAACAGAAAGAACAGTTGAGAAAGAAGAGAAACATGGCAGAACATGAACATATTTTGTATATTGAATGCAACAGTGAGGTACAGAACAAGAAATCCTCTTTAATACATGAATATAGCACCTTTGACCTTTCTGCAAACTGGCCATCAACATAAATAGGATCAATATTGTGGACCTAAAGGCATATGTAAGATAATTTAAAATAGCAAGTCTTGATATCACTGGAATGAATCTGAAATATGCTGAGGACAGATATTATTAAGTATGGTTATAATGCAGAAATTGTAAGACTGTTTAGCCTCCACACAAATACTCTCAGCGCACAAACACACAGGATGATTTTCACTATACTCTACTACTCTAAATTCTTAAAGCATTCTTTTTGCTAATGAGATCCAGCTCCTACATATCTCAACAAAAACAACTCTATAAAGCTTACAACTAGGCTTCTGGGCTGGAACAAGGACAGGGTTATTCTTCATACGAGGCATGCTAGATTAACATATATAACTTAAAAATAAAAGTCCTTGGTGACCTTACCAGTATCTAGAAAGATTTGTGCACAGATGGACCACCCCATGGCAAAGCAGATTTTGCCATGTTAAGAGAGTTCACTAATGAACAGTCTCAACTTAGTGCCAGGAAGGAGCAGTCAAAGCCAACAAGCTTTGTCCTTTGCCTTAACATTATTGGCACATCTACAGGACACTACATACGACAGTCAGTGCAAAGAAAAACTAGGGAGACCAGGCACTTCCAAACACTGTCAGGAATATAGTTCTTTTTATTCTCCTTTTACCTACTGCTGAAAGGTCAGACATCTGATCCTTCCACAACTAATGCCAAAAAAGGCTGTAAAAGAAGCTTTGTTGGTGGTGCTACTGCCTCTTGCCCTTTGGAACGAGAGCTGAGACAAAGAATCAAATCAGAAAGGGATGAATAGAAGGGGTTTTGTGTTTTGGGGTTTTTTTCTTGCAAAGCTTTGTAGGGTCTTCAGTAACTTCTGCCAAGTCGCTGATCGCTATTACACTGAACTGACTTTTCCAAGGATTGATTTTTCTTCAAACACTTGACAAAGAGATCCAGGAGCCATACGGGCACATGGAGAGCCGCAACAGCAGACACAGTAACAGATAAGTGCAATCTGTCTTTTCTGATATAAATAAGTACCCACCCTCCCATTGCAACCATAGCAAGGCGTAGCCAATATTAACTTCATTCCAACTCCCCATGGCTGCTGCCAACCTGACAACTTACCAAATCTAATCTAAAACAATAACTTAATTTAATACTTACTGATGAACAACAGAAAAACCTGATTCAGTAAGCAGAACAGAAATGTCCTGAGGGATTGAAGTCTTCCATTTATGAACCTGAACTAAAGTCTTAGACCCAAACAGACCCAAAATCAGACCCTGCCCCTAGCTTTAGAGCATAGGCAGTGTGATATCATCTTGACACCCACGATTACATACCACCATGACTGGAAGTTCAGCCTGCAGTAAGATAGATATTCCAGATAGGGAGCTAACAGATGTAACTATGGGCTGGATTCTGTGTTTACTGAAGGTTTACAGCCTCTCTGGACCCTGGAGGTGCAAAGAAGCAGTGGAGGGAGCAGACAGTACTGCCGCCCATTCCCATCAGCACACCATGCCTAGGCATGCGTGTGTGAAAAAACGCTCCACAATACCCTAAATCCCTACTTTCAGGTTTTTGGGGACTTCACAGTATGTTTTCAGTGGAAGAAGAAAGGGTAACAATTCCCCAGCTTTTTCCAGTGGACACAGGAGAACAGCCACTGACCCTGTGGGCCAGGCTGGGACATTAGTCCACAGGTACGGGTCAAGATGCTTCCTGATTCTTGTCCTGGAAGAGGCAATAAGCAGTCATTCCCTACCAGCACTATCCACGCTCCTTGTAACTAGACCAAATTTTCAACAAGCCTAGTACATTTGCAAGTATGAAACTAATAGGATGCAGGGATGGAAAAGGAGGAAAGGAAGGAGAATAATCATAGATTTCTTAGGTTCAAAACACATCAACAAATAACAACTATTTCACTAATAATACAAAACTCAATACAATGCTCTTAATTACAAAGAAGATCTCCCTACTTGATTAGTCACATAGGCAGGTAAGTTCCTGTATGAAATAAAATAAGTGAAAAGATGGGTACCCCTCTTCAATTATAGTGCAGAAAATGTACAAATGGATGGTATTTATCATTTCGAGCAAATCAAACTCTGTTTCAAGAACCTTGCTCACAGTCTTGCAGAAGTGGCTCTGCTTGCAATTTTTTTCTTTAATGACATGAATGGTACTAACCTGTATCAAGACCTGTGCATCTGTAGTCTCATTACAGAATTTGATCTCCCCAGCACAGTGATAATTCCACACGTCCTTCTCTTTGCAGAAAATTAGCACCTGATTTCTAAACCTGCTTGTCAAAAACTATTATTTAACAGTGTTTAAACTGTTGCAAGCCAGAAAGCTGTCTGCTTATTATTTCTACTTTCAGTTGCTGAGCATGCTGTGGAGAGGGGTGCCTTTGAGAGCACTTATACTACACAAGCAGGCAACCGGATACTAATCAGGTACTAATACCTCAGAGAAAGACGAGGGAGACAAGAAAATTGTTTAGATTGTAAGCTCTTCAGGGCAGGGACCATCTGCCATGCTGTGTTTGTCAAAGAAGCCTGCCTTGGTGGAGGTCTCCGGGTACCTATACTTATACTACAGTGTTCAGTTGTCTAGAATGAATTCCAAAAAATTACTCTTCAGGAAACTATAGATGCAAATCCAAAGAATTAAAAATAATGAGTAATAACGGTCTGCAAAAACACAACTGAACATGTATGTGAAACTACAAAAGGCTTACATAAATGTGGGGACACTTCATAGGCAATTTAGCTAAAAAAACCTAAAAAGGCCAAAATTTAAGTTGCGATATCCAAATATTTGCAGCTATTGATAGGGTCCTAAAAAAGTTGGCCTTGTGTAGACATAATGAAGCACCCATAAACTCTGGTGAGTCAGAGCAATCTGTAAAGATTTGTCATCTTTGACAGTCAGTCATTTTTCTTCAGTTACCTCAACATGTATTGAGGAAATGACCCTAGGTTCCTTTTGAATAGTCTAGCCATGCTTATTAAATTTATTGTTTAAAAGCAACAACTCAAACCCTTCCCAGTTTAGCAATTGATCGGGAAAAGCATCAGTAGCAATCAAGCTTCCTCCACACTATCCGAGCAAGACATGCCTTATCCCTGGTTCCCAAGACACTACATCAATCCACATATCTATTACGCACAAGTAATCATTTTAGGATGGCAATTAATGTTGATTGTGGTGCTTAATTTTTTCCGGTATTGGTATTTGACCAGAAACTGGAGAAAACACTCAGATCAAGGCATTTGGACAATCCATCAGCCTTTTGTCTGTGCTCATCTGGACTAGATTTGCAACGGTGAGCACAAAATATTTGATAGTTGATATGTCATTTCAGTTCCTACACTGCTTTTAAGCAAAGACAAAGACCAGCTTCTAAGTTTAATAAAAACACCCTAGAATATTTGTGAAAACAATACTTACAATCTGGATTTTTGTAAAAAAAAAAAGCATAAAATTGAAACTCAGAAGCAGATGTGATAATTTTGTCAAAATAAATGCCTCTATTTTGGTTTCTAGGGTACTTTCATAAGGTTATTTTCTCAAATTTCCTCTTTAATTCAGGCACACTCTAAATTGTATTTTCTTTGGCAAGAGCTGGCTTGCTGGGTACCAAATGAGTTTAAGGACTTCATGCTTTCTGATTAATCTTTCAAATACCTATCATTGATTATGTGTATTTTTCATCCTTACGGTTTGGCCAAAGCTTCTGGCATTTAGAAGCTTCAGCACTTGATTAGCTGAAATAACATAATATCTCCATTCCCATTTTGGAGCCATGAGTTAATGACAAAGCAGCACATTTAGCACGCCTGTTGGACCACTAAAAGCACAGATCTGACATGTAAAGCATCTCATTCAAAATATGATTTGTTAACAGTGAGAGCAAGATCTCCTTTAAGGAAGGTCAGCGTAACCTTGTCAGGAGACACTCTCGGCATAACAAGTAGCGCTACAAACATCAATTTGTAAGCACAAAATCTGCAGGAACTTAATTATTTTTGAGATCACCATTCCTTTGACAAATGTGGCTGTAGTCAGCCAATTGATTCACAAGCTGAGGGTGGAAAAGGGAGCGAAAGAGGAGAAAAATGCGTATGTGAAAGCCTCCAAGTACAGACTGTTATCCCAAAGGCCTCATTTCATACTGAGACCGAACTAACTCGACTGCTTAGGATCAAAATGTGCCAAGGATCACTTCAGTAACTTGCGTGTTAATATTTTTGATCACTTGCAGTTTTTTATTCATCTTGTCTGTGGTTTGTTTAGTCAGCTTGAAAATGAGGCTAGATGGAGAGGTTTATAATCAGCATCACTTATGATTTCCATACTTTGGTTCTACATCACCATGTTGAGCCTGAAGATCACCTTGTCAATAGAAATAGTCAGTCATCTATATTCACATACAATACATTTAGAGGACCAGATAAAGTCCTTTCTAGTAGACCTGTTTGTCAAGCACTCCTGAATCAGCATTATTTATTCAAATATTTTACTCCATTTAATACTCAGCAAAATGTACCTTGCTTATTATCACAGTTACCAGGTATGTTCCTGAACTCTCACACCGTCAGAGTTGTCACCCACATCCCCTAGTGACTGTGGCTGTTCAGTGTGATGAGGCAGTTTGTCTTCTCAAAGGTCCTAGGACACCTGTGACTGCTAATCCTCACATCTCCCTTACGTGCTGGTATATCAGTGACCAGCGGAGGAAGTTAGTGATGCACATCCTGAGAACACCATTATTCTGGAATAACAATTCACAGAAAGCTCCCACCAGAGAACTTCAGCTACCTAAAAGACTGACAGACTTCATCCTAATTTTTCCTTCTTACATTTTCTAACTTGGTTTCACAATGCTTGTTTGTAATTAGAGGAGAAACAGTCATCCAGCCTCCATTTCCAATTAATCCCTTCCTCCTTACTGTGATCTAAATTTATTTCTTCTCTTCCAGCGCTGAAAAGGAATCACTCATTCTCACTTTTCTTTTTTTAAAAAGAGAAAGAAAGAAATCAAAGCCAGTTTCACACTGTCTGGAGCTGGACATAAAGCAGCAATCTAGAGAAATTTCAGTGACATGGTGGAAAAAGACTTGGAGCCAATGAGGTCCGGTCAGAGACAAACCTCCTCTCTCTGGTTTCCAGCCACTGCTCTTAGGGGACACGAGGTGTGATTGCGAATGGCACAAGAATGCAGATGTGTGGGCTGCACAATGTCCACATTCAACCCCTCCCCCCAACCCCATGTCAACAGGGGGGAACAAAAAACCAGAAAAAAACCCAAATATTTCGGCAGAAGCTAACTGATGCCAGAACAGGCATATAGCTCCTGCTATTCTCAAGCAAGTAATTTATTTTGGTATTCGATTTTTACTTCTAAGAAAAATGGCTCTGAAGTCAAAGCAATTCTGTTGTAAAATGATGTAAGCTAGGAAGAACTCAGACACCAGCTAGGTGTAAGAAAACCTTTTCCCAATATGTAACCATGATCCTGTGAGCTCCGGAGAGCTGTTGTGAGAGGTGCAGGTCCCATATTGTATCTCTGTCAGGACTCAGCAGGGTTGTGTTGTGCTGTCTTCTACCCAGGTAAAAATCCTGATCTACATCATTACACGCCGGACCAGAACTGGGACCCAGAGCTCTGCAGGCATTCGTTCTCCTATTTAATTGAGCAAATAAACACTATTTGAAAGCTTCCTGTCTTCATTCAAATAGCAAAGACATAAAACACAGCTGTGTCCAAGAATGCATGATTGCAGCTGTTAAAGCCAAATCTGGAGGACGAATATTGTAATTTTTCACATTCCTATTAAGTTTCTGCTGGTAAATGATGCCTTCATATAAACCCATTTACCCTATTCCCCTTTGTTGTTGCACGTCTACTATATTTGGATCAATATCTGGCAGGTCTTCCTTGAAACAGCTGCTGAGATAAATATGAAATTAATCAGGGCTTTGTTTTTGTTGAAGCAGAGCTACATGTAAAGATTTGTTACTACAACAAAGAAATATTTGAATAGTAAGTACCATTCAACTATCTCTTGAGCATTTAAAGTCTTGTATTTGAGATGATTTAGCAGAAACAAAACAAAAAAGCTTTACTAAATGAAAATTATATGTTATTGACATTTGCTGGAAAAAATAAATATTAGAGTTATGTTGAAATATAAATATACCATTCTTGAAAATGTTTGGATGAGCAGAGGCTATTGAGAATATGTTTGGAGATTCGAATCCATTGGATTCCAGGTGAGAAATAAATACATGTGGTTGCGCTTAGCACAGCCAAACTAGTAAGATTTAAAAAATAAATACACCTTTTTTCCTGCACTTTAAGCATTTTTTGTAGTTCAAGCAAGGAGACCATGAAGTGCATTTCACATGCAGTCGCTATAAAGTTTAGTCTACAGTCAACACTGCCAGATTTTCACATAAGGAAAAGGATACTTCATCTGGGCAATGACTGCTTGGGGCTCTTAGACCCGGGATCCTGATTTATCAGTTCAAGGCATCAGTAACTTAACAAGTGAGTGAATGAGCATGGTGTACAGCTCCAGGAATTCCAGTCGTCATAGTAAAACACAGTCACCACAGAACGGAAAGTCTCCAGATTGCAAATACATACATTTTGTTGAAATGCGTTGTGGGAGGCAGAGTTACCCATAGTGGAAAGACCTTTTATAGCATAAATAAGCCTGCAAACATGTTCGTCTCATGCAAAGAATGATTAATGTAGGTTTAGACAATAGACAGCAGCACCTGGTGAAATCCAATATATGTCCAGAGGCAGACACCATGCCAAATTCAGTCCTGATGTAAGCAGGTATAACCACTCTGGGACTAGCACACTTGAACCAGGGCTCAATTGGGCTCATAGATGAGGACAGGAAAAAATACTCTCCAAAGATGCTAAAATCACTTTTTCTAAATAGTATTGACATTTCTTGCAGTAAGCACTCATCAGTTCTCATATGCTGCTCCTGGCAGTACAGGAGAGCAGTGTACATCCATGTACAGAAGAGCTGTAATTAAAATAAGGAACTAGGAGAGAAGATGAGAAATTACACATTAATTCAAAAGATGATGTTTCATGATGAGTGCAGGTTCTCATGAAAATCATAGAATCATAGAATCATAG